>NC_133371.1:47897061-48022995 GCF_049309525.1 Garra rufa | reverse complement strand
TATATATATATATAAATTTTTTTTTTTTTTTTTTTTTTATTATTCTAGTAGTTTTATTTTATTTTAAATTGGAAAAGTGTTAATAAATAATAATAATAATAATAAAACATACAGGTTAGTTATATATATTTTATTTTTATTTCAGTTAATATTTATTTTATTTAAGATAACAATTTATGGTTTTAGTCTGGTTTGGGTCTGGTTTGGGTCATCATGACATTTTTTTTTTTCCTGAGATTTTTACTAAACTTTGAAGGTCTTATTTTGTAAGACCCAGAAAAAGAAAACTATTTTTATCACAAATAAATTTAGAGTCTTTTATAGTCAAGTCTTTACACAGTACAAGCAACTGCACAGATATGAACAGAAAAATAACTGTTTATGTTATAAAATGAATCATTTATGAAACAAATTTTACAAAATATTGCATCGATCGTATATTATATTATATATATTCCATTTTCATTTAATTGAAGTTTTTACCATTTGTATTATTTTTTAATAGTTTTAATTTACTTTTTTACTTTATTTTAAATTAGAAGAAAATTAGAAATGTTAGTGAAATAAAATAAGGTTAACTTATATATTTAATTTTTATTTCAGTTCATTTTTATTTAAGGTAACGATTTATGGTTTTAGTCTCAGTTTTAATTTGAGTTTGGGTAATCATGACATTTTTTTCAGGACTTTATTTTTAGCAGCTTCACAAATATAAACACGAAAATAACATCATTTTTGTATATATTTGCATTTATTGTTAAATCTGCCATGAATTTGCCTGTGAAGCTGATATTGTATTAAACTTAAAAACAATAACAAATCACAACAGCTCTAGTTTTTTAATGGCTAAACCCCATAATGCTTTTAAATGTGCTGTGGGACAGTGAGAGTGTTTGGAAACCTGTCTGGAAACAGCCATTATTTAAGCAGTTTTATTGAGTGCTGTTTGATCTGCTTTTATCAGACAGTCCATTCTCCCATGATCCTTTGCTCTCTATACTGATGGACTCCCTGACCCCTGTGTGTATCTGTATATATGGATGCTCACATGCTTAATTAGGACAGGAGCCAATGACCCTCAGACCATTAGAGTTGCTTCAGATGAATCTTTTGATGTGTTTGCATGCATGCGAGTATTTCAGGTCTCATGCATCAATACTGATCTATGCACTTCTCATATCTCTGAGATGAAGTCCATGAACTTATGCTACCCGTTGAAGAGTGTATATGTGTGTGTGTTGGAGGACAGAGGATAGTGAGGGGAGGATGAGTGTTACAGGAGGAAGACACAGCCTTATTTACTATTTCCTGTGAACTGACACCTGTGTGTGTGTGTGTTTGCAGAATGGCGGTGTATCTTGGCCGGATGATGTGGATGCTGCTCGTGGGAGAGGGGAAGCATCTAGAGATTTCGCCAAGGTGAGTTTATCCATGTTTAACATTTATTTTTAAAATGTAACACAATCTGTTTGTGTACTCTGTAAAAACAACAACAAATAAGCTTTCTATTGATGTATGGTTTGTTAGGATAGGACAATACTTGGCCGAGATAAATCTATTTGAAAATCTGGAATCTAAGGGTGCAAAAAAATCTAAATATTGAGAAAATCACCTTTAAAGTCGTCCAAATTAAGTTCTTAACAATGCATATTACTAATCAAAAATTACATTTTGATATATTTATAGTAGGAATTTTACAAAAACTCTTCATGGAACGTGATCTTTACTTAATTTCCTAATGATTTTTGGCATAAAAGAAAAATCAATAATTTTGACCCATACAATGTATTTTTGGCTATTGCTACAAATATACCCCAGCGACTTAAGACTGGTTTTGTGGTCCAGAGTCACATATATATACTTATTAATTATCTGTTATATATTTTTATTATTAATTATCTATTATATATATATATATTTTGTAAATAAATATATTATATTGTTCTACTTCTAAATTTCAATTCAGTGTTACTTAATTCAATAATTCATTTAAATGTGCCGTTTTATACAGTTATTATATAATTTACTGCATTCTGTGTATTTAATCTTCACTAAACTGCTTCACTGCAAAAAATGCTTTTCTTACTTAGAGTTTTTGTCTTGTTTCCAGCCCAAATATCTAAAAATTCTTAAATCAAGAAGGATTTTATAGACTACTAAAAATGATTGTCTTGTTTTGAGAGAAAAACAAGTCAACATTAAGGGAGTTTTTGTTTAAAACAACCAAAATAATCTGCTAACAGAAAACAAGATTATTTTTCTTATCCCTTTGGCAGATTATTTTGCTTGTTTCAAGCAAAAACACATTTAATTTTGACTTGTTTTTTCTGAAAACAAGACAATAATTTTTAATCGTCTAGAAAATCCTTCTTGATTTAAGAATTTTTATTTGGCTGGAAATAAGACACAAAATCTAAGAAAAGCATTTTTTGTGGTGGTGCTGGGGTTTGTTTGTAATTATTTGTGAAATTTACTAGCAATTTCTGCATTTAAGTTGTCTCAAAGTAAATGCAAGACCAAATGTTTGTTTCATTGGGTGTTAATAAACCAATCTAGTTTATTAATTTAATTCAAAGGTGCTGTTTTATTAGAGGTTCAGGTGTGTAGCACAAAAGCCCTAATGTAATTGTTAGAATGGTCACAGATCAGCGATCTCCACATAAAACTGAGTCCAGACCAAACCATAAATCGTAGAGGCTTGAAACTTTGAGGGATGGTAGTACTCACACCACCTACAATGTCACCAAAGCTCGCCCAAATCGGACTGATGGGGGCGCTACAGCCATCAAAAGTGTGAAAACGCTCAACACTCTTTTGTAAAAACGTTCTAGGGTTTTTGCCTGATCAGAACCAAACCTGTACAGAAAGATTCTCTGGAGAGCGAATATTAGTAATTATAAAAAAAAGTCGAACTTTTGACTTGCTGTCACAAAGGGATGCCAAAACGTTAGAAAGGGGCAGGGCCACGTTTAGTAAAATGCCTATAACTCCTGAACGGAATGCGCAGGACACTTATGCAAGAGCTCAATCTGAGATCACAGGACAAAAAACGCTGATCTCGGCCATAATAATGGCTATACCTTCGCAATGACTTGTCCTATTAACATGACAATTGCTGTGTATGATCTTGGTCCAAAGTGCCACAAGTGTCTATAAGGACATTTGTGTATCTCAAAAAAAAAAACATGGCCACCATTGGCCGATGAATTTTAAGCACCTATTAGACGTGGTTAAAGGAGGCTGATCGGAACGAAACTTGGTGGGTCTGTTCGACTCATGGCCCCAAAGGTCTGTGAGAAATTTTAAAGAAATTGGCCCCTAGGGGGTGATATTGTGTTTTTCAAGGGCGTAAACGATTGTGCATTGCATGGTTTTCTGCACATACACATGATATTCATATCATACGACAGAACTCATCATTCCGGACAACTTTGCCTCTAGAACCGAACCACTGCTGTCAGTGAAAACATTTGTCAAATGATTGTGAAAATGTAAAAACCTACTTTTATAAACTAGTCCTTGGTTTTTCCCTTTGGAAAAAAACACTGCAGTACAATTCTATGGACTCTCTAGGTCAATAATTATCAAAAATTACCCGTTGGGAAGCTGCAACAGGGTCGTTTAGAGAAGGGGCCTGTCCGAATTTACCCAAAATCCTATGAAGTCTAAAGGAAAGCTCGAAACTTCACGAAACCTGGTGAGCACATGCGACAATTGATTCTAAACAAGCATGCAAATTTTTAAGGAGATCGAACCACAGCTGGCGCTATGACAGTCATAAACGTTGCAAAACATAATATTTATATGGTAAATCACCTGTTTTTGCCAAAAAAGTCTTTTTCATATGTGCTTAAATGCCCTAAAGCACTTGGACCCCGGTAATCGCTGTTTGCAGCTATATTATTAATTATATTGTTGTGTAATTTACTTCAATCTGCATGTCAACAACAACACTGTAAAAAAAACAATTTTTTTTGACATTATTTTACAAGATTTTGAAAGAAAATACTTTTCATTGTTTCTGGCATGATTCATTTCAGCTGGGTGTGTATAAAGATGCTGATTTGTGTTTGTGTGTCTGATAGTTATATGAGCTGGATAATGACCCGCACAGGAAGGAGTTCCTGGATGACCTTTTCACCTTCATGCAGAAACGAGGTGAGAGAGTTCATTGTTAATTACTGATCTGAATTCACATGATTTCACTTTGATAGTGGACTGAGTTTTATTTCACTGTCAGGATCCATTCTGATCATCTGTGTGCGTGTGTGTGTGTGTGTGTGTGTGTGTGTGTGTGTGTGTGTGTGTGTGTGTGTGTGTGTGTGTGTGTGTGTGTGTGTGTGTGTGTGTGTGTGTGTGTGTGTGTGTGTGTGTGTGTGTGTGTGTGTGTGTGTTCTTTAGCATGTGCACACATGTTGTCTTAAGAGCGTGTGTGTGTGTGTTTTGTTAGTGTAAAGCCTGTGTGATTGATGCTTCATGTCTGGACTGAAACCTGAAGATCTGCATGTGTGTTTATTTGTGCTGAATGTTGAGGGGCCCGTCAGGGGCCGCGAGATGATGAGGGGATTGACCTGCAGCAAGTTCACACACGTGAAGGACACAGAATATTTCAACACACAATTACACACACACACACAGAGCAGTGTTTCATATCAACACAGTCATTGTTTCTTTAAAAGAAGTTGATACTTTTATTCATCAAGGATGCATTAATAATGATACAATTTATAATGATACAAAAGATTTTTATTTGAAATAATGCTGAAAAATAAAATGTATCATGGTTTTATGTTTTTTTTAACATTGATAATAATCAGAAATGTTTGTTGAGCAGCAAATCAGCATATTAGAATGATTTCTGAAGAATTACTGAAAAGAAGTGATGCGGAAAATTCAACTTTGAGCTCAGAAATAAATTGCATTTTAACAGATATTCATATAGAAAACTGCTATTTTAAATTATAATAATATTTCACA
Organism: Garra rufa; assembly: GCF_049309525.1. Classification (NCBI taxonomy): domain Eukaryota; kingdom Metazoa; phylum Chordata; class Actinopteri; order Cypriniformes; family Cyprinidae; genus Garra; species Garra rufa. The sequence continues at coordinate 48,018,018 of NC_133371.1, read as the reverse complement.
TTTTTACCGTTTTTATTGTATTTTTTATTTAATAAATGCCGTCTTGGTGAGAAAAAAAGACTGAGTCATCTCATCTGACCTCCTGAAACAGACTATAATCACAGTGAACACATAGCTTGGCTGTGTCTGTGAGACATTTGCATTAGTGTTTGTTCGGATAATCCCTATGATAACTAACTAGACTAGAGAGTCCTGCTGTGTCTCCAGAGCAGACGATCACTGGGACGTCTCATGAAGCATCTCTCTGTGAGACGGAAAGGAAACCGCAGAATCTCACTTCCGTGTCGAGCGCTTAAATACAGGGAACTCGTTCTCGGTGTGTGTGTGTGTGTGTGTGTGTGTGTGTGTGTGTGTGTGTGTGTGTGTGTGTGTGTGTGATTTCAGCAGCTGTTTTGTCAGAGTGTCAGGGGCCCGCTCTTGAGGCCCCGTGTCGAGGAGCTTCAGGAAAGCCACATGCTGCTGCAGTTTGATGGCACGCAGCGGCTCAACCTTCTGTGTCTGAGTGTTAGAGCAGTTTAGGTGTCAGACGGAGGTGTTTTCCCCATCAGGTTTGCCTTGCTCTCAGCTCTTTCAGAGGATGTTTGGTCCAGCTTGATTCATGTGTGTTCAACACGAGCGCTTCTGTTGAGCACATCAGAGCGTGAGATGTTATGGAGGTCACACAGATGTTTTTGAACACAACATGAGCGCCAGTTGTGGTTTGATGGCTGGGGTCACAGGTGCAGGAATCCTCATCACGTATCGTCTTCATCAGATCGTGCCATTATCTGTGTTCTAAATGCATGCTATAGATCACCTTATGAACAATTACTTATTTCAAAAAAATGTTGTGAGTTTAGGTTAAGGTTCTTAAGCTCCGCCCCCCACATCTCAGCAACCAATCAACAACCAAACGCAGAATTTAATTTGGTAATTTTGATGATATTTAGTAAATATTTTAAGGGTTTTCCAAATCTTGACAATATTTAATATATATATATATATATATATATATATATATATATATATTTTTTTTTTTTTTTTTTTTTTTTTCTAAATTTGGACCATTTTCAGTATGTATATTTTTTCAGATTATTAAAATATATTCAATATTTCAGTATTCTTTTTAATTTTGATGATATTCATTAACTATTTTAAGATTTTAATATACATTTTATATTAATATTAATATACATTTCATATTTTTATTAGCATATTTTTTCAATATACAATATTCTTCCTAATTTTGATGATATTCAGTAAATATTTTAAGATTTAATATAATTTCATTATTTTCCTTAAATTTTGACCATGCTCAGTATGGATATATTGAAATATATTGAATATTGAAATACATTTAATATTTTAGTGTTTTTCATAATTTTGATGATATTCAGCAAATATTTTAAGGGTTTTCCAAATGTTGACAATAGTTAATACACATTTCAATATTATTTTTCAAAAATGTTAAAATATTTAGTATGTATAGTTTTCAGAATATTGAAATACATTTAATATTTCAGTATTTTTCCTAATTTTGATGATATTTAATAAATATTTTAAGATTTTTCTTAATTTGACAATATTTAATATACATTTCAGTGTGTATATATATATATATATAATTAGATTTTTTTTTAATTTTGACTATATTTACTAAGTATATTTTTCCATCAACAAAAATCTGAAAAAATGAAATATTGAATGTATTTCAAGATTTTTTTTTTCTAATTTTGATGGTATTTAGTAAATATTTTAAGATTTTTCATAATTTGACATTTCAGTGTGTATATATATATATAAACAAAAAGAAATTTGTCGACTTTCACACATGGAACAAAACACAAACATTTGTTGAAATAAATGCATTTTAAATCAATGAGCTTTTTACTAGGGGGAATATAAATTATATATATATATATATATAATTTATATTCCCCCTAGTAAAAAGGTCATTGATTTAAAATGCATTTATTTCAACAAATGTTTGTGTTTTGTTCCATGTGTGAAAGTCGACAAATTTCTTTTTGTCTTCTGCAAAATAAATTAAGTTGAACAGGTTAGAATGACAGAAGGCCATTTTTTTAAACAATAATTTTACTATAAACTAGTCGTTTAATATCAGGGTTTTATGTCTTTCTAGCAGATGATGTCCAGAGATGTTGAACGCACCTCACAGGACGCTGTGCTGAAATAAGATGTTGTTTTGATTTATCGGCGGGTCCTTCCTGAGTTTGTAGCTGCGTTCGGGGCCTCAGGGGCCTCTGAAACTTGATAAAGTGGGTTTGCAGGGCTGGATTAGGGGCCCCGCGTCTCAAAGAATGATTAATGAACCTCTGAAACACACAAGTACACATCTGATCTGATCAAGCCGAGACAGAGATGAACGCCAGAAAGAAAAGGCTTTAGATGAGACGAGTGGAATGACATTTCCTTCATAGAAAAACTGAAAGTAGTGATTTATCAGAGACACAAACCGGGCGAGGGCCCCGTCATCCCATCTGCTTTTTAATCCTGAATCAAAGACGTTTATTCTTAGTATCTGTATACTTATCTTTGATTATAAGATGAGGTTTTGTGTGTGGATGTGTTTTTGCTCCAGAATAACATTCTGGATGTGTTTTAAATTATACGTTGAAGCCCAAAGGCATTTATCATTTCTCTGTCGACGCTCGCCCGTTATAAATGCCCTCTTCCTGTCTCTGTCGTTCACCCTGTTTTGCACTTCCTGTTTAATGTCCCGTCACTGTTTCTTCACACTTTCACGCTGACAGCGGCTCAATCACTTTCCTGCTTCAACTACAAAACAAAATGAAAATCAAATGTGATTCATCTATTTTTCATTGGTATCACATTCAGTTGCTTTAACTGATTTGGAAATATTTAATATATATGTGACTCTGGACCACAAAACTTTTCGAAATTGAGATTTATAGAATAAATAAGCTTTGCATTGATGTATGGTTTGTTAGGATAGGACAATATTTGGCCGAGATACAACTATTTTAAAATCTGAAGGTGCAAAAAAAAAAAAATCTAAATATTGAGAAAATCACCTTTAAAGTTGTCCAAATGAAGTTCTTATCAATGCATATTAATAAATAAAAAAGGGCTTATTTATAGATTTTATTTCTTTATTTTTTAGAATTTATTTATTTAATTTAGTGTGTTAATTTTGTGGTTTTAATTGTTATTAACTAAATGAAATTATGGAATGTTGCCATGTGTTTTGTCATATTACTAGTTTTTAGTTGTTTTTTTTTGCAAAAAAAAATCTAAATATTGAGAAAATCGCCTTTAAAGTTGTCCAAATGAAGTTCTTAGCAATGAATATTACTAATCAAAAAATAGGTCTAATTTATAGATTTTATTTATTTATTTAGAATTTATTTATTTCATGTATAGTTAATTTTATTTAAAGTGGCTTTTTTGTGGTTTTAATTGTTATTAAATATGAAAATATGAAATATGTTTCGTCATATTGTAAGTTTTTGAAAGAAAAAATAGGGCTAATTTATAGATTTATTTCATTTAAAATTCATTTTAAAGTAAATTTTAATTGTTATTAGTTAGTTTAGTTTAAAAAATATATATTTTTATTTTATTTTATTTAAAGTTTAACTAAATGAAAATATGATTTTTTTTTTGCATGTGTTTTGTCATATTATTAGATTTTAGTTTTTTGCACAAAACAATCTGAATATTGAAAAAATCACTCTTAAAGTTAAGTTAATAGTAAATAAATAAATTTATTTATTTCATTTAATGTTCATTTTATTTAAAATAACTTTTTTGTGGTTTTAATTGGTTTTAGTTAGTTTAGTCTAAAAATATATATATTTTTATTTTATTTCATTTAAGGTTAAACTATATTAAAATATGAAATGTTGCCATGTGTTTTGTCATATTATTAGTTTTTTAATTTTTTTGCAAACAAAATTTAAATATTGAGAAAATCTCCTTATAAAGTTAAGTTAATAACAAATAAAATTATTTATTAATTATTTATTTTATTTAACATTCATTTTATTTAAAGTAACGTTTTTGTGGTTTTAATTGGTTTTAGTTAGTTTAGTCTAAAAAATATATATTTTTATTTTATTTCATTTAAGGTTAAACTATATTAAAATATGAAATGTTGCCATGTGTTTTGTCATATTATTAGTTTTTAGTTTTTTTGCAAAAAAAATCTAAATATTGAGAAAATCACCTTTAAAGTTAAGTTAATAATAAATACAATTATTTATTATTTATTTATTTCATTTAAAGTTTGTTTTATTTAAAATAACTTTTTTGTGGTTTTAATTGGTTTTAGTTAGTTAAGTCTAAAAAAAATATATTTTATTTTATCTCATTTAAAGTTAAACTAAATTAAAATATGAAATGTTGCCATGTGTTTTGTCATATTATTAGTTTTTAGTTTTTTGCAAAAAAAAAATCTAAATATTGAGAAAATCACCTTTAAAGTTAAGTTAATAATAAATACAATTATTTATTATTTATTTATTTATTTCATTTAAAGTTCGTTTTATTTAAAATAACTTTTTTGTGGTTTTAATTGGTTTTAGTTAGTTAAGTCTAAAAAAATATATTTTATTTTATTTCATTTAAGGTTAAACTATATTAAAATATGAAATGTTGCCATGTGTTTTGTCATATTATTAGTTTTTTAATTTTTTTGCAAACAAAATCTAAATATTGAGAAAATCTCCTTATAAAGTTAAGTTAATAACAAATAAAATTATTTATTAATTATTTATTTTATTTAACATTCATTTTATTTAAAGTAACGTTTTTGTGGTTTTAATTGGTTTTAGTTAGTTTAGTCTAAAAAATATATATTTTTATTTTATTTCATTTAAGGTTAAACTATATTAAAATATGAAATGTTGCCATGTGTTTTGTCATATTATTAGTTTAGTTTTTTTGCAAAAAAAAAATTAAATATTGAGAAAATCACCTTTAAAGTTAAGTTAATAATAAATACAATTATTTATTATTTAATTATTTCATTTAAAGTTCATTTTATTTAAAATAACTTTTTTGTGGTTTTAATTGTTATTAGTTAGTTTAGTCTAAAAAAATATATTTTATTTTATCTCATTTAAAGTTAAACTAAATTAAAATATGAAATGTTGCCATGTGTTTTATCATATTATTAGTTTTTAGTTTTTTGCAAACAAAATCTAAATATTGAGAAAATCTCCTTATAAAGTTAAGTTAATAACAAATAAAATTATTTATTAATTATTTATTTTATTTAACATTCATTTTATTTAAAGTAACTTTTTTGTGGTTTTAATTGGTTTTAGTTAGTTTAGTCTAAAAAATATATATTTTTATTTTATTTCATTTAAAGTTAAACTAAATGAAATGTTGGCATGTGTTTTGTCATATTATTAGTTATATATAGTTATATTATTTTTAGTTTTTTTTTTCAAAAGTTTTCTGTTTGAAATAGGATTATATTTCTTATCCCATTAGCAGAATATTTTGCTTTTGCAAAAACTCAATAAATTTTGACTTGTTTTTTTCTGAAAACAAGGCAATAATTTTGACAAAAAAATATTTATATTTATATTTATATTATTTATTTTATTTATTTTGTGGTAATAAAAATACATGTAAGTGAACAATAGCATTTAAAATGAATTAAAATACATATATATGTAATAGCTATGAGGCAATAATACAATGTTCCAATCATATTCCATGTAGATAGTTTGTAAATTACCAACCGTAAATGTATCATACAATGTATTTTTGGCTATTGCTACAAATATAGCCATGATATTTATGACTGATTTTGTGGTCCAGGGTCTCATTTAATATATTTAATCTTATCCAAAGTTAAAATATACACATTAACAACAAGAAAGTGGAATAAAATGAACTTGTAAGCACATGTAGAATAATACAAAAGGAGAAATGCAATGAATGCAGCCAGTGAAAGTATGTATGCATAATGCATTATAAATGTATTGGTAATGTATGCTTAAGTTCAAATGTATTATAATATCTGCAGGTTTAGTCATGTTTTAATGCGTTATGCTTTCTATAGGTGTAACAGTGAGTATTATAATATATGTGGTTGCAATTATTCATGAGATCATACAATGCATTATAAGGTGCATTAGAAGCATAATTAATGTATTAAACCTACATTTATTATGCATTATATACTGTATGAAAGCTTTAAGTAAAGTGTTCCTGCCAATTTCTATACTGTAATAGACGGACGTCACAAAATGATGATTCACTTAAACTAGTTTGACTGGATTATTTTCATATCAGTTCCAATGCCTGCACACTTTAGCATGAAAAACACCTTCACATGTCAACTTCTGTTCAAAGTTGAATACTTTTGTTCATCAAGGACGTATTAAATTGATCAAAAGTGACAGTGAAGACATTTATAGTGTGAGAAAAGATTTCTGTTTTAAGTGAATGCTGTTCTTTTGAACTTTTTATTCTTCTGTGAATCCTGAAAAATAAAATGTATTACATTTTGGCACAAAAATATAAACATTGATAATAAAATCAGTGTATAGGTTTGAAAACGTTTGAAAATAGTTTGAAGTTTAAAGTAGTTTTAAAAGTTTGAATGTTTTACAGCATAATTAGCAAGTTACTATCATGATTAGCATGTCACTAGTATATTGCTAGCATGATTAGCATGTTGCTAGCCTGTTTCTAACATGATTAGCATGTTGCTAGCATAATTAACAAGTAACTATCATGTTGCTATCATGATTATCATGTTTCCAGCATGTTGTTAGCCTGTTTCTAGCATGATTAGCATGTTGTTAGCATTTTTCCAGCATGTTTCCAGAATGATTAACAAGTTACTAGCATGTTGTTAGCATGATTAATATGTTTGCTAACATGTTTCTAGCATGAATAGCATGCCACTAACATATTGCTAACATGATTCTAGCATGGCTAGCAATTTGCTAGCATGTTTCTAACATAAGTAGCATGTCACTAGCATGTTGCTAGCATGACTAGCAAAGTTACTAACATTTTACTAACATTTTTCTAAAATGATTAACATGGTACCAGCATGTTGTTAGCAGGATTAGCAAGTTACTGGCATGTTTATAGCATGATTAGCATGTTACTAGCATGTTGTTAGCCTGATTAGCAAGTTACTGGCATGTTTATAGCATGATTAGCAAGTTACTAGCCTGTTGTTACCATGATTAGCAAGTTACTGGCATGTTTATAGCATGATTAGCATGTTACTAGCATGTTGTTAGCCTAATTAACAAGTTACTAGCATGTTGTTAGCCTGATTAGCAAGTTACTGGCATGTTTATAGCATGATTAGCATGTTACTAGCATGTTGTTAGCATGATTAGCAAGTTACTGGCATGTTTATAGCATGATTAGCAAGTTACTAGCCTGTTGTTAGCATGATTAGCAAGTTACTGGCATGTTTATAGCATGATTAGCATGTTACTAGCATGTTGTTAGCCTAATTAACAAGTTACTAGCATGTTGTTAGCCTGATAAGCAAGTTACTGGCATGTTTATAGCATGATTAGCATGTTACTAGCATGTTGTTAGCATGATTAGCAAGTTACTGGCATGTTTATAGCATGATTAGCAAGTTACTAGCCTGTTGTTAGCATGATTAGCAAGTTACTGGCATGTTTATAGCATGATTAGCATGTTACTAGCATGTTAGCATTATTAGCAAGTTACTGGCATGTTTATAGCATGATTAGCGAGTTACTAGCATGTTGTTAGCATGATTAGCAAGTTACTGGCATGTTTATAGCATGATTAGCATGTTACTAGCATGTTGTTAGCCTAATTAACAAGTTACTAGCATGTTGTTAGCCTGATAAGCAAGTTACTGGCATGTTTATAGCATGATTAGCATGTTACTAGCATGTTGTTAGCCTAATTAACAAGTTACTAGCATGTTGTTAGCCTGATAAGCAAGTTACTGGCATGTTTATAGCATGATTAGCATGTTACTAGCATGTTGTTAGCCTAATTAACAAGTTACTAGCATGTTGTTAGCCTGATAAGCAAGTTACTGGCATGTTTATAGCATGATTAGCATGTTACTAGCATGTTGTTAGCATGATTAGCAAGTTACTGGCATGTTTATAGCATGATTAGCATGTTACTAGCATGTTAACATTATTAACAAGTTACTGGCATGTTTATAGCATGATTAGCATGTTACTAGCATGTTGTTAGCCTGATTAGCAAGTTACTGGCATGTTTATAGCATGATTAGCATGTTACTAGCATGTTAGCATTATTAACAAGTTACTGGCATGTTTATAGCATGATTAGCATGTTACTAGCATGTTGTTAGCCTGATTAGCAAGTTACTGGCATGTTTATAGCATGATTAGCGAGTTACTAGCATGTTGTTAGCATGATTAGCAAGTTACTGGCATGTTTATAGCATGATTAGCATGTTACTAGCATGTTGTTAGCATTATTAGCAAGTTAGTTTGAATAGTTGATAGAAGGGCAGTTTGATTGAGTCTCAAGGGATTGTGGGAGTGTTCTCAGTGTGAGTTTGAATAGTGTTGATCATTTGAACATTCCCTCAATGTAAGTCTGTGGGATTTTTCCCAGTTTTACTTTTAATCCTCATTTTTAGCAAAAGCGTAAGTCGGATCAGTTAGAAAAGATCCAGCAACTGGAGTCAGATCAGTCTGAAGATCCTGAGTTTGGAGTTTGGAGAGTTAAAGCAGCAGTCAGAAATGTTAGTCTCAGAAGAACTGAATTAGAATAATATTTGTGATCAGATAAATGATCCTAAGCTTCTGTCATCAGCTGATGGCTTCATCTCATTGATTTTGACAGGGGTTGCTATCCTTTATTTGACCTCTGACAGGATCTGTGTGACCTTTGTGACCTGAGAGCGTCTTCTGGTTTGTGAAAGCATCAGTATTTAGTAGAGTTGGGGGACTCGGACTTGTCACGGACTCGGATGCATTTTGACTCGGACTCGAGCTTTTCGGACTCGGGAATAATTGCCGAGTCCAGGGAGAGTTGAGGGAAATTTTACTGACTCGATGCATTATTACGAAAGTGACATTCAGTATTCGCACATGTTTAAAAGTCTTGCCAGAACTTGAAAGCCTGCTGGTTTCTTTGCATACACACACACCCAAAGTGCGCTCAACAAAAGCGCCTCTCGGTCAGTGTGCTAATGCTGAATTAAGTTTACTTTTGCATTATTGCTATTGCTACACACTTACATGAAAAGTAATGTCAAGATGCTCTTGAAGAGTATTCATGCAAATATAGTCGGTTTTGTCTTGAGTGAATTTAAACAGTTGGGAGAAATACAGATGTGTCAAAAAATATGATCGGTGCATCCGGTCTTAAAGCGACAGCAACGTAAACCTGCTGCAGCAGACTGCGTCATATTAAATTTGCCTATTTTATCTCACAATTCAGATTTTTTTTTTTTTTATATGTTGTATTTCAGACTTTATAACTCAAATTAACTCAACAGAGTTTTCTGAGGGGGAAAATGTCAGAAGCGTGGGATTTAAACTCATGATTTTGAGCTGAGGGGAAAAGGGAGAATGTCATTTCTTATCAAAATTGTGAGATATAATCTCGGAATTGTGAAATTAAAGTCAGAATTTTATTATATAAACTTTTTTTTGTACTCTTTTATTCCATGGCCTCCATAGACTGCTACTTAAAAACTGTCCCCTTACAGCCTCATTTTCATCCAAGAAAAAAAATAATCAAAATGCCATCTACCCTGTCTAAGGTCTTACCAATCGTCATATAAACCCCAAACAGCCAAAATCAGAGATAAGAGGTGAATTTTCTGCTGCTCAGGTCTCATTCACTAAGCTTCCTACCCACCCCGTTGAATTTATACATTTACTATATAACAGCAAATAAAGACAAGTCCTGTCCTATAATTTTTCACATTCTAAAAGCTGTTTCACTCTGAAATATGTCACAATAAGCTATAACTTCTGTTACATGACTTTAAGTTTGCTGAGCAGGACACTAGTTATAAGATGGTGTGAAATCAAAAATCCAAATGGCAATATGCAATAGAGGTTTGCTTTTGTTACATTTAAATTGTCATTGCCTTATTCTAGTTGTAAAGGTTAAAACAAGGTTAAGATACTGACAAACAGTAGTGTTTAGTTGGACTCGGACTCGAATGGTTAAAGACTCTGACTCGACCCGGACTCGACTTAGGTGGACTCGACCCAACACTAGTGTTTAGAGTCCAGAATAAAACTGAGGTGTGATCTGATTCAGACAGTATTTCTCTGGTGTTTGGATGAGGATGAGGATGAGGATGAGGATGAGGTGTTGATAAGAACCCCATCCCCAGAGGATGACACAGACTCTAGTTACACTTCAATTGGCGTCTCACTTTTCGCGGCGTGGAGTCTTTGAGTGTCCTGCTCTGCTGTTGGTTTTATCTGCGCAGGTGAGCCGTCTTCAGGATCACATTACAGCCCTTCATCTGTGTTCACTTCAGCTCAGGAGAGCTCTTTACTGCCTTCATTCTTCTGTGGAACACAAAGCACAGTCTTATGAACGAGGGCTTAATGTTTGTTTGTGTCTAAACCGTGAAAGTGACGTCCAGTGTTGTTTACACCCTATTGATTTACAAAATATCTTTTGTTTTCCAGTGTGTTTTAGTGTTACTGAGATACATTTTCACTTTTCATTGTGTTTCAGTCTGCATTTATTTTCAGTTTCATTTTAGTCAAAGTTTTAGTATTTTTATTGTGTTTTTTAGATTTTCGTTTGTTTCTATATAGTATAAATATTTGTATTATTTAGTATTTCTAAATGAAAATATGAAATGTTGCCTTGGCAAATATCTATCCCATCTAAAACACATGTATGTATTATAAGCAATTTTAGTTAAAGTTGTAGTATTTTTATTGTTTTGTTATATTATTAGATTTTAGTTTGTTTATAAATATTTTTTTTATTTTTTTTATTTCAGTATTAGTTTTAGTGTTTTAGGTTGTCAAGTTAAACTAAATGAAAATATGAAATGTTGCCTTGTGTTTTGTCATATTAGTTTTTAGATTGTTTAGTTTGTTTAGTCTTAATATATATATATATATATATATATATATATATATATATATATATATATATATATATATATATATAAAAACCTTTTTTCCATTTAAAGTAAAAAAAATTCTAAAAATATATTTTATTTTATTTTATTTTATTTAAAGTAAAACTAAATTAAAATATGAATTGTTGCCTTGGCAAATAGCTGAATTACAACAATTAAATTAAACAATTAAAACAAACAATTAAAAAAATATATATATAATTTTTTATATATATATATATATATAATTTTATTTAAAAGTAACTTTTTTGTGGTTTCAATTGTTATTAGTTAGTTTAGTTTAAAAATATATATATTTTTTTTTCATTTAAGGTAACATTTTATTTGTGTGGTTTTAATTAACTTTAATAACCCTGGTTCAGTTTATAATTGTTTCAGTCTAAAAATATATTTATATTTTATTTCATTTAAAGTTAAACTTTAAAATATGTTTTGTCATATGATTAGATTTCAGTTTGTTTCTATATAGTATAAAAAAAAATATATTATGTGTTTTTCATTATATGTGTATATATATTTACTTTATTTTTTTTATTTGTTTATTTATATAATTTATTTAAAGTAAAACTGTTAACTGTTAGTTAGTCTAAAAAAGATATTTCTTATTTTATTTCATTTAAAGTATCATTTTTTTGTTTGTGGTTTTAATTAACTTTATTAAAGCTGGTTCAATCTATAATTGTTTCAAAATATATTTTAATTGTTTCTAAAAAAATATATATATATATTATTTCACTGAAAGTTAAACTAAAAAAAATGTTCACAAATAGCTAAAAAAAATGTTTTTCATTTAAAGTTAAACTAAATGAAAATATAAAAAGTTGCCCAGTGTTTTGTCATATTATTAGTTTTTAATTTGTTTATATACAGTATATTTTTATAATGTAAGTTTAAGTTTATTTTTATTTCAGTATTATATACATAATAAATAAACATATGTTTATTTATTATATTTAAAGTAACTTTGTGTTTTTAATTGTTTTTCGTTAGTTTAGTCTAAAATATATATTTTTTTATTTTATTTTATTTAATTTAAAGTAATTTTTGTGTGTGGTTCTAATTAACTTTAATAACCCTGGTCTAGTCTATAATTGTGTATAAAAGTAATTTATGGGTTTAATTGTTAGTTTAGTCAAAAAAAGAACATTTATTTCATTTAAAGTTTATTTAAAGTTTTTATGCTTTTAATGAACAAACCCTGTGTATAATTGGTTCAGCACCATTTTTGCTGCATTTTCTCAAATCATGCATTTTAGTTAAATCTAAGAAAATCTAGTAGTCTCTAGTCTCCGGTCTCTCATAGAGCGATGGGTTGAGATGTTTGGTGTTGGTTTTGGATGCAGACGTTATTAACGAACAGTAAAATGCGAGGCAGATAATCAGACAAGTGATGGTTCCTCCAGTTCTCCTAAACAAATGTGACGCGTTTGATGCAGAAAATGGAAATTTTTCCTGGTAGGATTTGTTTGTGATTTTGTTTTGTTTTTTCTCTGTCATGTATGACATGTTTTTGTGCGCATATGGAAATGTTTCAACGTAGTTTTCCATCGACTGTGTTATTTCGTCGCGCAGAAGGAAGAGGCCTGATCGCGTTTGTTTCTTTCTGAGGATTTCGAGTGCGTTTGCAACTTGATTTTCAAATGATTGATTTGCACAAACACGTTTTGCAATATTATAATGTGCGTTGTGTGACCTCTTTTCTCTGTTCAACACGCAGTAGGCATGTCCCGCTGTTGGAATGAACAGCTCTGTTTATGAATTAGTCCGTCATGTGGCACGAGCCGGACTAAATATAGCAGATTCCCGGAGGTCATTGAGCGTTACCTTTTATGTCCCTGACCTGCCATTAAAAATAAAACAAACCTATGTGCAGGAGTGCAAATGGTGATGCACGGGCCAGAACACATCTAAACCTGTGCATTAAGAGCGGAGCGGCAGGATGTGCAATGTAACCTCACACCGGCCGATGGGAGAAATTCATTTCCTGTGTGTCCGTGTCACGCGTGAGCCTGTCACTCTCTGCTTCTGAATTATTCACACACGTCCGTCATGTGAAATCAGCCATATTTAATGTGCACGCTGATATCTGATTGTCAGACTATTGATTGAGTTCAGGAGCCGCACGACAGACGCTGTTCTCAGCTGAATTACAGGTCAAATGCTCTTAACCTTTAAGTTTTTATCTGGGTAAATAAATGTGTGTGTGTGTGTGTGTGTGTGTGTGTGTGTGTGTGTGTGTGTGTGTGTGTGTGTGTGTGTGTGTGTGTGTGTGTGTATACACACACACACTTCTGCTCAAAAGTTTGAGATCAACAAGGTTTTTAATGATTTTTAAAGACGTTTCTTCTGCTCATAAAGGCTGCATATATTTGATTAAAAATACAGAATAAAATTTTAATATTCTGAAATATTATTTTAATTTAAAATAACTGTTTTCTATGTGAATATATTTTAAAATGTAATTTATTTCTGTGATGCAAAGCTGAATTTTCATCAGCTGTTACTTATTACTTATTATCATTTATTTGGGGTCAGTAAGATTTTTTTATGGTTTTTAAAGACGTTTCTTATGATCATCGAGGCTGCAGATATTTGATTAAAAATATAAAATAAAATTTAATATTCTGAAATATTATTTTTAATTTAAAATAACTGGTTCTATGTGAATATATTTTAAAATGTAATTTATTTCTGTGATGCAAAGCTGAATTTTCATCAGCTGCTACTTATTACTTATTATCATTTATTTGGGGTCAGTAAGATTTTGAATGCTTTTTAAAGACGTTTCTTATGATCATCGAGGCTGCATATATTTGATTAAAAGTACAGAAAAAAATGTTAATATTCTGAAATATTATTTTAATTTAAAATAACTGTTTTCTATGTGAATATATTTTAAAATGTAATTTATTTCTGTGATGCAAAGCTGAATTTTCATCAGCTGTTACTATAGTATATTCAGAATCAGTAAAAAAAAATTTTTGGGGGGGGGGGTAAATTATAGAAAATTAATACTTTTATTTAGCAAGGTGCTTTAAATTGGTCAAAAGTGATGATAAAGACATTTATAATGTAACAACATTTACATTTACATTTATTCATTTAGCAGATGCTTTTATCCAAAGCGACTTACAGATTGGGAATACAACAAGTGATTCATCCTAAGGAGGCAGATCAACAAAAGATTTATATTTCATAAAAATGCTGTTTTGCAGAATATTAGAATGACTTCTGAAGGATAATGTGACACTGTAGACTGGAGTAATGATGCTGAAAATTCAGCTTTGAAATCACAGAAATAAATTAAATTTTTAAATATATTTAAATAAAAACAGTTATTTTAAATAGTAAAAATATTTCAAAATTTTTCAGTTTTTAATTGTACTTTAAAACAAATAAATGCAGGCTTGGTGCGCAGATGAGACTTCTTTAAAATGCATTAAAAATCTTAATGTTCAAAAACTGTTGACTGGTAAGTGTATAATTTATGTTCAAGAAATACATTTTATGTCTTATAAATGAAGACGTTTTTGGATATTATTATCTAAATTATCTTTTTTGAAATACAAATATCATTTAATTTTAATTACGGTATTTTTGTTGTTTTTATTCTCAACTTTTCTCAACTTAATGACTGTAATAGAGAGGGTCAGAACGTTACTCTTATTTACTTAAATAGCTTTAATTCAGGATAATGGCAAAAATAGCCCTAATTTACTTGAATTCACCCTAAAGCGTCTTTCTCATCCACTTTCTAATAACTTTCAGTCCAACATGTTCGTCTCAGCACTTATGATGCAGGTTTATATAGTCAGAGAGTCAGTGAAAGGCATTAGGCCGGTGTTGATGGATGTCATATTGTTCAGTATGTGCTCTGCCATACAGCCAGACGTTTTCCTGATGCTCTTCGTGTGCAAACAGGAGTGCGAGGCGTGGGAGGGGCCCGCTGGGCCCTCGAGCGCAGCACTTCCCACCAGTGTGACCTTTGACCCCGCCTGCCATTAATCACTCTGCTTCTGATGGGCCTGTCCCAAAGGGAAAATCAACCCAGCAATGCATGATGGGAGGGTCAGCCTGGGGCCAATCAGAACGCGGCTCCAGCCGACGGTGGCGCCACACTGAATACAGGCCTCAGCGACCGTGAATCTACCCTGTTTATTTAGTTACTGTCAGAGAGGGTTAACTAACCAGCAACACTGAGCTTCTGTTTAGTAACAGACTTCAGATTTCAAATTCAGTTTACATAGAGAGAGAGAATATATAATATACACTACCTTTCAAAAGTTTGGGGTCAGTAAGGCTTGTAATAGTCTTTAAAGACGTCTCTTCTGCTCATCAAGGCTGCATTTATTTGATTAAAAATACAGAAAAAAACTGTAATATTGCATAATGTTTTTACAATATAAAATAATGTTTTTTTATTTGAACATACTTTAAAATAGAATTTATTCCTGTGATAAAAAGCTGAATTTTTATCAGCTGTTACTGCAGTCTTAAGTGTCACATGATCCTTCAGAAATCATTCTAATATGTTGATTTATTACTAGAATGATCAATGTTGGATAATATCAACAGTTGTGCTGACAAATATTTTTTGGAACCTGTGATTTTTTTTTTTTCAGGATTCTTTCATGAACGACAAGTTTAAAATGTACAGTGTTTATTCAAAAAATATTTTTTTTTATAACAATGTAAGTTATTTATTATTAACTATTAATAAACTTTTAATTATTAACTTAATACATCCTTGGTAAATAAAGGTATTAATTTCTTTAAAAAAAGAAAAAAAAAAAAGAAACAATAAAAATTTACTGACCCCAAACTTTTGAACGGTATGTATGTAATGTTTTTTTTTTATCTTAATATACTTTAAATTATAATTTATTTCTGTGATGCAAAGCTGAATTTTCTTTAGTCATTACTCCAGTTTTCAGAGTCACATGATCCTTTAGAAATCTTTCTAATATGCTGATTTTATTATCAATGTTTATATTTTTGTGCCAAAATGTGATGCTTTTTATTTTTCAGGATTCACAGATGAATAGAAAGTTCAAAAGAACAGCATTTATTTGATAATCTTTTCTAACACTAAATGTCTTTACTGTCCCTTTTAATCAATTAAATGCGTCCTTGATGAACAAAAGCATTATGCTGTTGAAACTTTGAACAGAATTTACTGATTTATTACTTTTATTATCAATGTTGGTAACAGTTGTGCTGCTTAATATTCTTCTAAAGATTCTTTGTTTAATAAAAAGTTAAAAAGAACAGCATTTATTCAAATTAGAAATCTTTTCTGACAATGTAAGTCTTTACTATATCGCTTTTGATCAATTTAACACATCCTTGCTGAATAAAATGATTCATTTCTTTTAAAGCGAGAAAAAAAGAGAAAAAAATTACTGACCCCAAGGTGTTTATTGTTACAAGTTTTCCATTTTAAATAAATGCTGTACCTTTTAACCTTTTATTGATTTAAATCAATATTAATTCAGCATATTAGAATGATTTCTGAAGGATCACGTGACACTGAAAAGTGAAAGTAAAGATGTTGAAAATTTAAATTTGCATCACAGGAATAAATTATATTTTAAAGTATATTAAAATAGAAAACCACTGTTTTAAATTGCAATAATATTTCACAATATTACAGTTTGTTTCTGTATTTTTAATCAAATAAACACACCCTTGATGAGCAGAAAAGTCTCCTTTAAAAAGCATTAAAAATCTTTTATTATAAAAGTATTAATTTCTTTCAAAGTGAGAAAGAAAATATTTTATGACCCCAAACTTTGAACAAGGTGTTTATTGTTACAAAAGTTTTCCGTTTTAAATAAATGCTGTTCTTTTTAACCTTTTATTGATTTAAAATCAATATGATGATTTTAAAATGATATTAAATCAGCATATTAGAATGATTTCTGAAGGATCATGTGACACTGAATATGAAAGTAAAGATGCTGAAAATTCAGCTTTGCATCACAGGAATAAATTATATTTTAAAGTATATTAAAATAGAAAACCACTATTTTAGATTGCAATAACATTTCACAATATTACAGATTTTTTCTGTATTTTTAATCAAATAAACACAGCCTTGATGAGCAGAAAAATCTCTTTTGAGCAGCAGTGTAGCTGCAGTCAGTATTAATCATTCAGGGTGATTCTATTGTCTCTGTTCCATTCTCTAGTCTCCTGTGCATGTGTACCTATAAAAGCCTGGCTTCCTGCTGACTGGCGTTTTAATTCAGCCATCAATAACCTCAGGCTGACCTTTGACCCATTGCGTTTGTACTAATTGTTTGATGTTGGGTTGATGGTCAGAGGCATCAGAGAACTGCAGAGATGTTTCTGCTCTAATGACACACATGTTCTCCCATAATGCTGAGTTTCATGTGTGTCTCAAACAGTGAAATGCACGCTGACATTCACAGGCGTCTAAAGCCTTCTGTTGTCATGTGTGCATGTCGGGGCGCGTCTCGCAACCTTTAAACTTTGACTGTTTTTCATTGCACATTCTTGCATTTCTGTTTTATGTTTTGCTTTGTGGAGCGAGATCATAAAGGCGTCATGTGAAATGTTTCTATAGGACGCTGTTGATAAGAATCACACTATATGTAGCCTGAGATCAAAGTCTGTGTGTGTTCCTCGTGTTTCTGCAGTTTTGATGATCATGCACTTATTAGTTTTAAGATTTTGGACTATTCTGCTTTCATAATGCGTTTTTTCAGACTAGCGAAAAGAAAGCATCCAAAATACTTTATTTACAACTGTTGATTTTTAAATGCAATTCATACATTTTAAAAGTTTTTTTCTTGCATACACCAAAACTTCAAATTTTATTCCTCTTTATATTCTGGAAGTTTTTACTGAGAGGTTTGTTGATATATTCACCGGGTTTTATGATTGCACGTATCTAATAGCATCTGTAGATTAATTTCCAATACATGTTATACATATTTTAGGGTGTTTCCTTAAAATTAGTTTGTTTCTCCACTTCAGCAGCACTTACTGTACAAATACCAAAACGTACTATTTTATTCCTCTCTATGTTCTGAAGGGATTTACTGAGTGATTTATGAATCATTGGGGTGGTTTTATTATTGCACTTTATTTATAGAATTAAATTACCTTTAAAGGACAATTTCTCAAAATTAGTTTGTTTCTTCACTTCAGCAGCGCTTACAAACACCAAAACTTACAGTTTTATTCCTCTCAATATTCTGAAGGATTTTACTGAAGGGTTTGTTCATGTGTCATTCACTTTTATTATTGCACTTTATCTTTTTATGTCTGTAGATTTCAGTTACAATACATATCTTTAAAGAATGTTTTCTCTCAAATAGAGTTTGTTTCTCCACTTCAGCTGCATTTACAAACACTAAAACTTACAATTTTATTCCTCTCTATATTCTGAAGGTTTTCTCAGAAGGGTTTGTTCATATGTCATCACTTGGTTTTATTATCGCAGTTTATGTACTTGCATTTGAAGGTTTTTAATTGCAGTTCTTAGCTTTAAAAGTGTGTTTCTCCACTTTAGCAGCACTTGCAAACACCAAAACTTACAGTTTTATTCCTCTCTATATTCTGATGGTTTTTACTGAAGGGTTTGTGCATGTGTCATTCACTTTTATTATTGCACTTTATCTTTTTATGTCTATAGATTTCAGTTACAATATAAACCTTTAAAGAGCGTTTTCTTAAAATGTTTCTTAAAAATGTTTCTCCACTTTAGCAGCACTTGCACACACCAAAACAATTTTATTCCTCTTTATATTCTGAAGGGTTTTACTGAGGGGTTTATAAATCATTGGCATGGTTTTATTATTGCACTTTATCTTTTTATATCTATAGATTTCCGTTACAGTACATATTTTTAAAGAGCGTTTCTCAAATAGAGTTTGTTTCTCCACTTCAGCAGCATTTACAAACACTAAAACTTACAATTTTATTCCTTTCTATATTCTGAAAGTTTTTACTGGAGGGTTTGTTCATATGTCATCACTTGGTTTTATTACCGCAGTTTACGTACTTGCATCTGTAAATTTTTAATTGCAATTCTTAGCTTTAAAAGTTTGTTTCTCTACTTCAACAGCACTTACAAACACCAAAACTTACAGTTTTACTCCTCTCTATATTCTGAAGGTTTTTACTGAGGGGATTGTTCATGTGTCATTCACTTTTATTATTGCACTTTATCTTTTTATGTCTATAGATTTCAATTACAGTACTTATCTTTAAACAGCGTTTTCTCAAAATGAATTTGTTTCTCCACTTCAGCAGCACTTACAACCACCAAAACTTACAGTTTTATTCCTCCCTATATCCTGAATGATTTTAAGAGGGGTTATAAATTATTGCCATGGTTTTATTATTGCACTTTGTCTAATTATATCTATAGATTTCAGTTATAGTACATATCTTTAATGGACGTTTTCACAAAATGAGTTTGTTTCTCCACTTCAGCAGCACTTACAAACACCAAAACTTACAATTGTATTCCTCTTTATGTTCTGAAGGGTTTTACTGAAGGGTTTGTTCATATGTCTTTCACTTGGTTTTATTATCACAGTTTATGTACTGTACTTGCATCTGTAGACCTTAATTGAAATTCTTAGCTTTAAAAGTTTGTTTCTCCACTTCAGCAGCACTTACATACACCAAAACTATTTATTCCTCTCTATATTATGAAGGTTTTTAAAAAATATGGTGGAAAAAAGTGATAAAAGAAATTCAAAATCCCTTCTATAAAAACCTTTATCTCTAATATGGCAACAAAATCAAACAGGGGTTTTGAACCTGGCTTCATCCCATGTTCAGATGCAAATCAGTGCACATTTAACTACATAATGTGTCATTTGCATATTTAAACAAAACATTTCAGAAAACTTGTAATACAAAAAATTCTCCTAATCTCCTGTGATTAATCAGCTGGGGAAAGTATTGTGATATCTGTTAGTTAACATCTGCACCCTGTTCAGCTGTGCCCTTGAGTCTCAAGGCATCTGATCATGTGGTTTTCCTATGGATTTATAAGTGGGTTTTATTCCAGAACAGAATCAGAGGGAGCCGCTGTGTACTTTTCATATGGACGTTTAACTATACGGCAAACGTCTGCACCCGCCCCTGACCTACAGATAAGCTGTTGACAAGATTAATGTATAGCTATCAAAAGTCTCGGGCAGGTTGGCTCTGTTATCCAGGTTTAGCTTGTTTGCATAAAGCAGGCTAATATGTATTTTTCCGCCCGTAGCCCACCTGTGTCTTTTGAAGTGCTGCGGGTGGGCGTTCTGTTACGTGGGCGACTTGAACTCTCACCTCTATACAAACACAACATCTGCCACGAGCATTTCAATGCGTTTATGGTGTAGAAATGAAACGTGAGTTTGTGGTGTTTTACTGTGCTGTGTGCTGTTATATGAACTAATGTGAGTTGTAAGCTTTTTATTTGAAACGTCAATGAAAAAATGTATTATATATATATATATATATATATATATATATATATATAATACATATATTATATACTATATATATATTATATAGTTATATAATTTTTTACACAATTTATATTTGAATAAAAATGTAAACACTTTGAAGAAAAGTACACAGATTAAATAATATTGTCTATCGAAACTAAATTAAATGTGTATGTATATTTGATAATAAATTAAAACTAAACCTGAAATAAAAATAAATGAAACTTTAATTATTTATAAAACAAAAAAATGTGTACAATTTAAAGATATAAAATATTTAAAAAATTAACAAAAAAACCGACTTAAAACCAACTTAAACCAACTTAAAAAAAATGACACTGATAAATATTAAAATAAAATGTATAGAAACAAAAACTTTTTTGTAATTTATTTAAAATTTATATATATAATGTTTTACACATTGTTTGTTAAGAAATTAAAACTAAAACTGAAATAAAAATAAATGAAATTTAAGTGAATTATATACAAAAAACTAAATTAGTACAATTTAAAGATTTAAAATATATAATACATATATATATATTTATGTGTGTGTGTGTGTGTGTGTGTGTGTGTGTGTGTGTGTGTGTGTGTGTGTGTTTGTATTAATATTTTATATCTTTAAAAAATTATAATTATTAATGATAAAAAACAACAAAATTGCTACAATTTAAAGATATAAAATATTACAAAATATTAATACAAACCACAATAGTATGTAATAAATATAATTTAAAAAAGCTTAACATGGGTAAATAATAAAATAAAATATATAGAAAAAAAACTTCACATAGAAAATTTAGTTGATATTTTTACAAAGTAAAATTCTAATTTTTGTCATTTATTTAAAATTTAACAACAAAACATAGACTACATAATATTATTTTTTAAAACTAAATTAAGTGTGTGTGTGTGTGTGTGTGTGTGTGTGTGTGTGTGTGTGTGTGTGTGTGTGTGTGTGTGTGTGTGTGTGTGTGTGTGTGTGTGTGTGTGTTAAGAAATTAAAACTAAAACTGAAATAATTATAAAATTATAAAAAAAAAACGCTAAATTAGTAAAAAAAATCACATTTTTGGAAATTATTTTGGATTTATTTTTCATGTATGTAATTTTGTATTTATATATTTTATAAATTTGAATACCACTTTGAACAAGTACATAGATTACATAACATTGTCTATCAAAACTAAATTTAGTGTCAATAAAAGGCAATATATCTATAATCTGTATACTCTAAATACTGACATCTGATTGGATGAGCTGGTTGAGTTCTATATTACCATTCTGTTCATTGATCTCTAATTGCTATGTTGCTAGGCAACCACACACATCCCATAGTGAACCGTATGCCTGTGAAAAGGAGTGTTTATTTGCATTATTGTGATTTATTCTTCATGTCGTGAGTTATTGATCATGGGCTGGCCGTCTTTTGTTATGTTCCTCCTGCCACTGATTTATGAAAGCAGTGAGTCATACGTTAACCGTGATTTTACCGCAGTTAAGGTGTGTTAGGCGTGACGTGAGGCGCTAAAATCAGTGTACTGTAGGAGCGAGTGATGAATTGGTTTCTGAAAGGTTGTTTGTGTGTTTGCGCAGGGACTCCGGTGAACAGGATCCCCATCATGGCCAAGCAGGTTCTGGATCTGTATATGCTGTATAAGCTGGTGACGGAGAAAGGCGGACTGGTGGAGGTCATCAACAAGAAGATCTGGAGAGAGATCACCAAGGGTCTCAACCTGCCCACGTCTATCACCAGCGCCGCATTCACGCTACGCACACAGTACGACACACACATAACCCTACATTAAAAACATAAAACACTTTATTTAGATGATTTATGTTTTCGATGCACCACTAAATGGAGGTTTAGTTGGCCCTCTTTCTCTTTGCTGTTTCTCATCTCTTCACATCACATTCTGCTTGCCACTAATTAGCTGGAGGTGATTGATTTATTGATGTATTGATTTGATTTGGATGTCTTTAGTGTGGGGGAGGATGCATTGAGTAGCAGCTGAATTTATGATGCTTTCTGCTGTTTATAAGTGTGCAGTATCACGCATTTTATTATCAGTTCCACCAGAAATGGTCATTTAATTTTTTCACAAAAAAAAATATTTGTTTTAATCATTAGGATTACTATATTTACCATATTATGCCATGTTAGATGTACAGTGGTCATATATAACAGAAACAAATGGGGAAATAATGCCATTTATTATTGTATCTTAGTAAATTCTGACAATTTCTTTTTCTTTCTTTCTTTCTTTCTGTATTTATTTATTTAATTTAGCAAAAAAAAACAATATTCGCTTAATTATTGGCACCAGATCAGACATTTTGATAGCATAAATAAATAAATAGATAAATACAGAAATATATATATATATATATATATATATATATATATATATATATATATATATATATTACTAAATTTACATTTATCTACCTTTCTTTCTGTATTTATTTATTTATGTGTTTAATTTAGCAAAAAACCCAATATTCGCTTAATTTTGCCACCAAATCAGACATTTTGATAGCATAAATAAATAAATAAATAGATAAATGAATATATATATATATATATATATATATATATATATATATATATATTACTAGATTTATCTATCTTTCTTTCTTTCTTTATTTATTTATTTATTTATTTATGTGTATAATTTAGCAAAAAAAAACAATATTCGCTTAATTTTTGCCACCAAATCAGACATTTTGATAGCATAAACAAATAGATAAATACAGAAAGATCTATCTATCTATCTATCTATCTATCTATCTATCTATCTATCTATCTATCTATCTATCTATCTATCTATCTATCTATCTATCTATCTATCTATCTATCTATCTATTCATATATAATTCATATATTCATATATAACAGAAAAAATGGAAAATAATGCCATTATTTTTGTATCTTAGCAAATTCTGACAATTTCTTTTTCTATTTCTTCATTTTGGTATCAAAATGTCTGATTTGGTGGCAATATTTATTTATTATTTAAAATTTATCCGAATTTTGACGTTTTTTATATACATTTACCTTATTATGCCACATGAGATTATTGCCACCTTTCTTATTTTCTTTCATGTGTTCTTGTGCTTTCTCTCTGTATTTATTTTTATTTTTATTTTTTTGCTATCAAAATGTCTTATTTGCTGGCAGTAATTTCCAGAATTTTGCAGATTTTTTTTTTTATGTGTTTTTATAATTACTACATTTACCCTATAATGCCACATTAGACATACAGTGGTCATATATAACACAAAAAAAGGGAAATAATGACATTATTTTTGTATTTTAGCAAATTCTGACAATTTCTTTTCCTTTGTTTGTTTGTTTCTTTCTTTCTTTCTTTCTTTCTGTATTTATTTATTTATTTTTGTTTTCAAAATGCCTGATTTGGTGTCAATAATTAACCAAATTTTGTTCTTTTTTAAAATCTATATATAATTAAATTTACTACATTTACCTTATTATGCAACGTTAGATGTGCAGTGGTCATATATAACACAAAAAAAGAAAATAATTTCTTGTTTTCTTTCATGCATTCTTTTTCTTTCTTTCTGTATTTATTTGTTTTTGCTATCAAAATGGCTTATTTGGGGGCAGTAATTAACAGAAATGAGCACTTTTTATGATTAGGATTACTATATTTACCATATTATGCCACGTTAGATGTACAGCGGTCATATGTATCAGAAAAAAATGGGGGGAAATGCTGTTATTTTTGTGTCTTACAAAATTCTGACACTTTCTTTCTGTATTTATTCATTTTATTGTATTGCTATCAAAATGCAGATTTTTTTAAAATTAGGATTACAGAAAAACTACAGGATTACTACTACAAAAAAATAATATTTTTGTATTTAACAAAATTCTAACTATTTATGTATTTATTCACTGGTTTGTATATTAAATAATTTATTTATTGTTTGCTATCAAAATGGCTTATTTGGTGGCAGTGTTTTTTTTTTTTGGTTATTAGGATACCACATGTACCATATTATACCACTTTAGATGAGTATAGAACAGAAAGGAACAAAAACATTTTGTTTATTTCCGTATCACAGACAGACAGCAGCAGGTTTATTAGGCTGCTGTCACTTTAAGGCCTAAATCACGTATCCGCTATATTGATGCACATCTAACTGTTTATGTTCATTTAATACATAATGGACAGTGTTTAAATGAATCTAATATAATATGTCATTAATTTGAAGTAGTACTGCACTTTTTGTGATTAATTTGTGGTGAAATGGCGAATCATGCATGATTGACTGGAGTAAATGGACTAAATAAATTGCATTCTGCAGATTTTACTTGACATATCCTTCCATCCAGAGGTTATTCTAATGTGTTTGTTGTTTGTCTGTCTCAGGTACATGAAGTATCTGTATCCGTACGAGTGTGAGCGGAAGGCGTTGAGTTCTCCCAGCGAGCTGCAGGCCGCCATCGACAGCAACCGGCGCGAGGGCCGTCGACCCAGTTACAGCAACAGCCTGTTCCGCTTTAGCCCCTCCCCCGGCTCCGCCCCTCACATCCTGACCCCGCCCAAGATGCATCTGTCAGCGCTGGGAGCCGTGGGGGCCCTGAATGGACTGCATGCATCCCAGGGGCCGTCTCTGAAGAAGGGACTGGGTGAGTGACGCAAAAATTCGTTATTGTCACCAAGGTTATTTTCGTAAATGAAAACGAAAACTGTGAGGAATACTGTTCATCAGAAAACATTTTCGTGAACTGAAATAAAATAAAAACGTAAAAAATGAAAAACTAACAACTTTTATTGAAAAACTAGCTAAAATAAAAAAAAAATAATCTTTCTGTAATCATTATGTTCCCACTCCATGGCGAAAAAAAACATTTAATAAAAAAAAAAGTCATCCTTTAAAAATAATAAATATTAAAAATGGTGTATTAAATATATTATATTTTATAATTTTATAAATATATATAATAAAATAAATATAATGTTTTTATGAGCGAGTCGTTTATTCATTCAAACCACTTTTTCATAAATATAATATTAAAAATGGGTGTATTAAATATATTTATATTAAAATGTTTTATAATTCATTCAAATAAATTAACCACTTTTAAATAGACTGCAGCAATTAATTTTTTGTCTCACGTTATTTATCAAACTCAAACTCAGATACTTTTATTAATACTTTCAATTAGATTTTATTGTTATGTTTGCCTTTTTTCAGTTTTTTTTAAATAATTAAGTATTTTTTTATTTCAATATTGTGTTTATTCATTTTTAATTTAGTTTCACTTGATGTAATAAAATAACAAAAGCTAAAACTGGAGTAAACATTTATAACAAAATATAATAAAATAAATGTAATGCTTTTATGAGTGAGTGATTTATTCATTCAAACCACTTTTTCATAAATTCAGTATTAAAAATTGATGTATTAAATATATTGTTTTTTTAAATACATATATATTATGTATTAAAATGTTTAATAATTCAATAATTCAAATGAATGAACCACTTTTGAATAGACAGCAACAATTGATATTTTGTCTCATTGTGGAGAAATCGTGATCTCCAAAAAACAAAAAACTGAAACTGAACTATGTATAGAAATGTGTTCACAAAATAAAAACGAATGAAACGAATAAAAAGCAAACTAAATTTGATTGCTAATGTAATCTTTACAGTTATCTGAAAAGTAAGCACAATCAGACAGTTATTAAACAATAATGAAGACAGGCCGCCAGACTTATAGCTCCAGAACTCCTATTTACTTTTACAGGGTGTTTTTAAAGCATCTGGAGGTTCAGTGATTGGACACATGCTGCTGTTCATGCTGTTTTACTGCCTGATTAAAGAAACTGCATTGAACAGAATGTACAGAACAGTTGAGTCCAGTGTGTTTGTGGGGTTACAGCGCCTCCTGTTGATATAAACATGAACTGCACCTTCAGATATTTTCACTGATATTCAGAATGAATGTGTTGTCCCTCATAGGACTTCTCGTTTTTATATATTTTACACACACATATACATATATGTATTTACAGGAAGTTTGATGTGGTAATTAGTGTGTTTCTCCATTTGCTGATTGTGGCAGAGTTTCATCCAAATGAGCCTCATGTTGTAAAAAAGCCTGTTTTGAAACAATAACTTCTGGTTTTTTGTTCTTATTATTATTGCTCTCGCAGTCATTTTTTGCCTTGTTTTTGTTTTTAAATGTGGATCATTTTGGATCAGAAAATCACAATCTTGAGTGATTTATTGCTATTTTTAATGACAGCAGTATGATAAAAACAGGGTTATTATTATTACCTACAACTAAAAGTAAAAGCACAAGAAAAAACTATTAACTGGAATTAACTGTTAACTGATCATAAACTAAAATGAATACATGAAAATATCATATAAATGTTATAAAATGAACAACTTTAGACATTTAAATAAAATATTTTATAGAATATAGTAACAATGACAGCATTTGCACTAAAACTAAATTAAAATAAAGACTAAAACTAAAATTAAAGTGAAAACAGAAAATAATAATGATCATATGGTGAATTAGATTTTATTGTTATGTTTGCCATTTTATTTAATAATTTTTAAGTAGTTTTTTTTTTAAATATGTCGATATTGTGTTTATTATTGTTTTAATTTAGTTTCACTTGATGTAATAAAA
The DNA here is from genome assembly GCF_049309525.1 of Garra rufa. Classification (NCBI taxonomy): domain Eukaryota; kingdom Metazoa; phylum Chordata; class Actinopteri; order Cypriniformes; family Cyprinidae; genus Garra; species Garra rufa. The sequence goes on along the minus strand of NC_133371.1, from coordinate 47,990,766 downwards.
TAACAAAAACTAAAACTGGAGTAAAACTGTATACTAAAAAAATAAAATAATACATTTGCACTAAAACGTAACTAAAATTAGATTTAAAACTGAAATTAAAATAAATACTAAAACTAAAATTGAAGTGAAAACAAAAATAACAATGATCACTTGATCAATTTATTTGGTTCTTAAAACCAGGGTTATTTTAGTATCATTCAAATACTGTTTGAGATTTCATTCATATTTTGAATTAGAATTTATTGTTATATTTGCCCTTTTATTTATTTATTTATTTATTTTGAGTTTTTGTAGTCTTTTTTTGAAGTCAATATTGTGTTTATAAATTTTTCATTTAGTTTCACTTGATGTAATAAAATAACCACAAAAAAAAAAAATCATAATAAACACAATATTGACTTTTTATATATAATTTTTTTTAAAAGCCCTTAAAATGACTAAAACGTTGACTAAAATTGAAAATAAAATGGGAAATATAACAATAAAATTTAATTCAAAATATTAATAAAAACAGTATCTGAATGATACTAATATAACCCTGGTTTTAGGAGCCAAATAAATTGATCATATAATAATTATTATTTTCTGTTTTCACTTTAATTTTCATTTTAGTTTTAAATTAAGTTTTAGTGCAAATGTTGTGAATGTTTGTCAATTTTATTATATTTTATTAACTAACTAAAATTTGTATTATTCTTTAAAATTCTATTTTAAACTAAAATTAAAATAAAGACTAAAGCTAAAATCAAAGAAAATAATATGAAAATAATAATGATAGTATATTTGCCATTTAATTTTTTTTATTTTTTTAAATAAAGTTTTTTGTTCATTTGTCTTAAATATGTCAATATTGTGTTTATTTTGTGTATATTTTTAATTTAGTTTTACTTGATGTAATAAAATAACAAAAACTAAAACTGGAATAAAAATTAATAAAACACAACATTGAAATAAAAAAAAAAATATATATATATATATATATATATATATATATATATTATAAAAAATATTTAAAAATGCACAACATGACTAAAATAAAATAAAATTTAATTAAATTCAAAATATGAACACAAACTGTAATAGTGTGTCAATAAAAATAAAATAACACTGCTAGGAACATCTTTTGGTTTGTTTGTTTTAAAACTCCATAATGCATTAATCCCTATTTAGACCAGGGTTTCCGCGGGGTCTTAAAAAGTCTTAAAAAGTCTAAAATTTAAAAATCAAAATTTTAGGCCTTAAAAAGTCTTAAATTCGCTGTTCTATGTCTTAAATAATTTTACACAGGTCTTATTTTTCCGATGTCCATGTAACGCTACCTCTAATGCTCATTTAAATTCTCTTTCTGTTGTTTCCGTTGTGTTGTAGTTCTTTATTTCACTATTCCAAATATAATTTGCTGAATTTAAACTACAAATGAGACCAGCATGCAATAGCCAATCAGCTTTCTGTTATTGGCGCGAGTCTCTCTCGGATTGTACCGCAGAAGTCAAATGGATTTAATTTTTTAGCTATGAGGAAATGCAAGTTTAGCGATACTGGGCTTGGAAAAACTGAATATAGGGCTTGCCGCTTGGCTAAGGCCAGTTGCTAACAACTGTAGATTTTTTTTCCCTCTGTGGAAGTTACTGCGTCTTCAGACAGAATCGCAGTATTTATATAACATTTCTAATATATATATTTATAAATCAATAAATGTATTTAAAACATTAATCTCACTTTTAATTTTGCAGTGTAAATTATGTAATCTCACTGCTAACAGACATTTAGAATTTATTGATAAATTCATAAAATAAATTTCAAAGGTACGCATACATTTCAAAAGTAAAAAAAAAATCGCTTCAGAATTTTTTTTTTTACATCAGATATTTCTAGTGGTACTTTTATGGGTGTCACGCCAGGCCAGCAGAGGGAGCCCTTACCCCCACTGACTGTTGCTGCTCCCTCTGCTGCCTCTATGGTTACTTCCTGTTTATCAGACATAAAAGCCAGCTCATCACACACACACGGCGCGAAGTATTGTTTTGCTCCAGCGGACTCTACCAAGCGTTTTCCATTGCTCCCAGGTTTCCTAGTCTCCTTGTTGTTCCCTAATCATAGTTCTGTTTTTGTTTTCCCAGTCTTAGTCTTAGTTTTCTAGTTTCTTGTTTTCATTTCATTGTTTCATTTGGACTGCCCACCTGGATTTTGACCTACGCTTGTTTATTGGATTACGCTATTGGATTGTCTTCACTGTTCATGTTTGCTGGTGTTTTCGACCCTGTCTGTCTGACTACGATCTGCTTAATAAAGCCTTGCATTTGGATCCTCACTCTTGGTCGTCCCGTTTGTGACAGAATACTTCGCCACACCCGGATCCAGCGGCTTTACCCACCAGCAGAAGTACCCTCCAAGAATGAGCTCAGCAGACCCCGTAAGTTCACTCTGTTCCATTTTTCAAGATGACCGTCCCATCGAATGTTATGTTGAGGAATTTCTTACGTACAGTCACCTGGCACCTTGTAACGAATCGATGTTAAAGGAATGTTTCTGGAGCGGGTTGGACACTGATATCAGCCTGAGTTTACCCGATGAGGACCCGAGTTGGACCCTCGCACAATTCATTGACTTTGTGTTATCGTTTTGTGGCTCTCCATTCACTGTGGGTATACTCAAAAGGTCACAGCACAAAATGTCTGCCAGCCTAGAGCCTCAGCACAAGATGTCTGCTAACCCTGAGCCACAGCACAAGATGTCTGCTAGCCCCGAGCCTCAGCACAAGATGTCTGCTAGCCCAGAGTCTCAGCACAAGATGTCTGCCAGCCTAGAGCTACAGCACAAGATGGCTGCCATCCCAAAGCCCGTTCACAAGATGGCCGCCATTTCAAAGCCTGTTCAAAAGACAGCTGTCCCTCCAGAGCCAGTTCACAAGATGGCCGCCCTTCAAGAGCCCCTTCACAAGATGGCTGCCTTTCCAGAATCTGCTTTCGGAATGACTATTCTTCCTGAGTCCGCATTCAAGATGGTCACCCAATTGGACCCAGCTCACAAGAAATCTACCACGTCTGACTCCTCTCGCAAGATGACTGCCACCCCAAGGCCCGATCGCAAGATGGCTGCCACCCCAAGGCCCGATCACAAGATGGCCGCCATCCCCAAGCCTGTTCACAAGATGGCTGCCACCCCCAAGCCTGTTCACAAGATGGCCGCCTTTCCTGAGTCGGCACCCAAAATGGCCGCCCTTCCAGATCCTGTTCACAAAATGGCCGCTCTTCCAGATCCTGCTCACAAGATGGCCGCCTTTCCTGAGCCTGCTAACAAGATGGCTGCCGCCACTCCAGGGTCTGCACTCAAGATGGCTACCGTCACGCCCAAGTCTTCTCACAAGATGTCTGTACCTCCAGAACCACTGCCCAAGATGGCTGCCACGCCCAAGTCCTCCCGTAAGATGGCCGCCACGCCAGAGCCTGCTGCAAAGATGGCCGCCACGCCAGAGCCTGCTGCAAAGATGGCCGCCACGCCAGAGCCCGCTGCAAAGATGGCCGCCACGCCAGAGCCCGCTGCAAAGATGGCCGCCACGCCAGAGCCTGCCACAAGGATGGTCGCCATGCCAGAACCTGCACCCAGGAGGACCGCCACTCCCAAGCTTGCACACAAAATGGCCGCCATACCTGAGTCTGCTATCAACATGGTGGCTACAGCATCAGACTCTCACCCTTCCAGGACTTATCAGAGACTAATATCAAGCTTGGAGGACCCACCACTGCTGTCAGCTCGTTCAGTTGATCCCTTACTATCAGCGTCAGCCAAGCCAACGTCTGCTCACCCCACATCAGCCAAGCCATTGCCTGTGAACGTCATATCTGCTTCTCTCGAACCTGCACCAGCTGCCGTTCCTACCAAGTCAAGTCAAGTTACAGCTGCTGTCCCTGCCGAGTCAAGTCACGTCACAGTCACTGTTCCTGCCAGGACAAGTCAAGATACAGCTGCTGTTCCTGTCAGGCCAAGTCATGTCGCAGCAGTCGTTCCTTCAGAGCCAAGTCAAGCAGCTGTTCCCTCCGAGCCAAGCCAAGCCACAGCTGTCCCTCTCACGCCAAATCAAGTCACTGCTGCTCTTGTCATGACGAGTCAGGTCATAGCTACTTCTTCACTGCCAAGTCACATCTCCCCTGTGCATCCAGAGCCTTCACTCCCAAGCCATGCAGAGCCAACGCTCCCAAGCCATGCAGAGCCAACGCTCCCAAGCCATACAGAGCCAACGCTCCCAAGCCATGCAGAGCCAACGCTCCCAAGCCATGCAGAGCCAACGCTGCCAAGCCATGCAGAACCAACGCTCCCAAGTCACACAGAGCCAACGCTCCCAAGCCCCACGCCCAATGACCCGGAGGGCATTCCTCTGCCAACTGTGTTACCTGTTATGGCTATCGCCATTTTGAGTGTGTGGGCTGCACACTGCGCCCCAGTTGCCTCTTCGGCCCATGAGTCTGCCCACAAGTTTGTTCTGGAGACCTCATCTACAGGCATGTCCGCTGCGCCTATACCTCTTTCGGAGGTGGCGTACATAGCGGAACTTCACGCTCTGCCCGCTCCGCCAAGGCTTCACGCTCTGCCCGCTCCGCCAAGGCTTCACGCCCTGCCCGCTCCGCCAAGGCTTCACGCTCTGCCCGCTCCGCCAAGGCTTCACGCTCTGCCCGCTCCGCCAAGGCTTCACGCTCTGCCCGCTCCGCCAAGGCTTCACGCTCTGCCCGCTCAGCCAAGGCTCCCTGCTCTGCCAGCACCGCCAGTGCTCCCTGCTCTGCCAGCACCGCCAGGGTTCCCTGCTATATCTGCTCCGCCAGGACTCCTTGCTCTACCTGCTCCGCCAAGGTTCCTTGCTCTGCCTGTTCCGCCAAGACTCCTTGCTCTGTCTGCTCCGCCAAAATTCCCTGCCCTGCCTGCTCCGCCAAAGTTCCTTGCTCTGTCTGCCCCGCCAAGACTCCCTGCTCTGCCTGCACCGCCTAGGTTCCCTGTCATCTCTGTCTTGGCGTCTGGGGCCGTTCCAGAAGTCTCTGTCTGCCCAGGAACTGCCACGAAAGTCGTTCCTGAAGTTCTCGTCTGCCTGGTCACGGCTATGGAGGCCACGTTCTCCCATGAACTCTCTACTTCTCTCCTTGCTCTGTCTGCCTCCTCTATCTCTGTTCTCCCCAGGTCCCAGTCCATAATGCGGCCTCCTGTTCCGCCCTGGAGGGCTTCTACGCCTCCTGTTCCGCCCTGGAGGGCCCCTGCGCCTCCTGTTCTGCCCTGGAGGGCTCCTGCGCCTCCTGTTCCGCCCTGGAGGGCTCCTGCGCCTCCTGATTCGCCCTGGAGGGCTCCTGCGCCTTCTGCTCCGCCCTGGAGGGTTCCTGCGCCTCCTGCTCCGCCCTGGAGGGCTCCTGCGCCTCCTGCTCTGCCCTGGAGGGCCGCTCCGCCTCCTGCTCCGCCCTGGAGGGTTCCTAAACCCCTTGCTCCGCCTTCGGCTCCGCCCTGGAGGGCTTCTACGCTTCCTGCTCTGCCCCGGAGGGTCGCTAAGCCTCCTGCTCCGCCCTGGAGGGCTCCTAAGACTCTTGCTCCACCTCAAAGGACTGCTCTGCCTCCAGCCCTGCCCTGGAGGGCTCCTGAATCTTCTGCCCTGCTCTGGAGGGCCTTTGCCCAACCTGTTCTGCCTCAGTCTCCTGGCCCCCCCACCGCTCCCCTGGACTGTTTCCTCCTGTTGTTTTTTGGAGCGTCTGGAAGCCGCTCCTTGGGGGGGGGCTATGTCACGCCAGGCCAGCAGAGGGAGCCCTTACCCCCACTGACTGTTGCTGCTCCCTCTGCTGCCTCTATGGTTACTTCCTGTTTATCAGACATAAAAGCCAGCTCATCACACACACACGGCGCGAAGTATTGTTTTGCTCCAGCGGACTCTACCAAGCGTTTTCCATTGCTCCCAGGTTTCCTAGTCTCCTTGTTGTTCCCTAATCATAGTTCTGTTTTTGTTTTCCCAGTCTTAGTCTTAGTTTTCTAGTTTCTTGTTTTCATTTCATTGTTTCATTTGGACTGCCCACCTGGATTTTGACCTACGCTTGTTTATTGGATTACGCTATTGGATTGTCTTCACTGTTCATGTTTGCTGGTGTTTTCGACCCTGTCTGTCTGACTACGATCTGCTTAATAAAGCCTTGCATTTGGATCCTCACTCTTGGTCGTCCCGTTTGTGACAGAGGGGATATTTTGTGTGGAATAGTATCTGCTGATATGGAAAGTTCACTGTATATCGTAGTAATAAATTTAATTTATGACAGCCATGAAATTTTGTTTACTTTTTACATTAAACACATTAAGTATCACATATGCATGTAATATAATATCTATTTCCATTACAGGTTTAGGTCTTAAATTTCATATAAGGTGGTATTAAAAAGGTCTTAAAAAGTCTTAAATTTCACTTGTTCATATCTGCAGAAACCCTGTTAGACCAAGTTGCACATGATCAGACATGACAGCCGTTGTCCTCTCTCTCCTCCAGACGATGGCATCCCGTCTCTGCTGGCGGGCCGGCCCTCCTCCATGGCGCTGGCGTTGGGTCAGCAGCAGGCGGCGGGTCTGGCGCGGGCCGCCACACTGGAGCAGCTCAGAGAGAAGCTGGAGACGGAAGCGCCGGAGAGGAAGATGGCTCGTCTGGCCGAGGAGCAGCAGAGACTCATGCAGCAGGCCTTCCAGCACAACCTGCTCGCCATGGCCTCGCAGATACCCCTCAACCTGCGGCTCGGAGCTCCGGCCAGGGGTCAGTGCGGCAGATTTGTGTGTTTGTGATGCTCTGATGCATGTGTGTTAATGAGTGTTCGTTTGTGTCTGTAGAAGAGAAGCAGGATCTGGCCTTGAGCATTTCCTCCAGCGGAGCGGCGAGTATCAGCGTGTCTGCGGAAGTCAACGGCATTGTTTACTCAGGTATTGCTTAGAAAATCAATCCCAGGATGCATTGCATAGAGTAGTTTTTCTAAACAGGGGTTTGTCTAATTATCAAACCAAAGGCGTCTGTCTCTTCACGTGCTGCCAGTTCAACATCAAACATACCAAGTTATATTCACAGAAATAAAACTTGGATGATTTGAAAATGTGAATTTGACATTTTACAATGCATTTGTGTAATTAGAGTTTAACCAATAATAATAATAATAACAACAAAAATAAGAATTATTATTATTATTATTATTATTATCATTCTATATTTATTTGTGTATTTTCATATGTAATTTATTGGGCTTTCAAAATGGGTGTTTTAGTTTTCCTGAGATTTGTTAGAGCTTTTATTAATATTTTGAATTTGATTAATCATTTTACTTGACTTTATTTTTTTATTTATTGTAACATAGCATAATGTTTTATTTCAGTAAAGGTTAATTTAACTTTTTTGTTTTGATTATGTATTTATGTGTTTTTTTATGTATTATTTTATATATATATATATATAATTGGATTTTATTTTTAGATGGTCATTTTCATTTTACTTGATTTTATTTTTTAATTTGACTTTATTTTACTCGCAATAACCCTTTTTGTTTTTTTATTCGGTGACGGAAACGGGCTTCCATAATTAACAAAAATCAGAGAACATGAAAAATGTGTTTAATTGTTGAAATATTAATTAAAACCTCTCTTTGAATGACTTCAAAAGATAAACTATTGTTGATTATATTTTAGTTTTAGTTACTTTAGTACATCAGGTTAATAAAAAATGTTGCTTTGGAACAATAGCTAATATAAATATTTTATTTCTTATTTGAGCTTTTAAAATGGGTGTTTTAGTTTCCCTGAGATTTGTTACAGTTTTTATTAATATTTTGAATTGGATATTTATTTTTACTTATATTTATACTTGATATTATTGTTTTTTGTTGTTGTTGTTTTTTTAACCAAAATCAGAGACCATGAAAAATGTGTTGTTTGATTATTAAAATATTATTAAAAACCTCAGAATGACTTCAAAACATAAACTATTGTAGATTATGTTTTAGTTTGAATTATTTTCGTACATCAAGTTAATGAAAAATGTTGCTTTGTCAACTAGCTAAGATATATATTTTAATTTATTTCAGTTAATTAAAAAAGTCTTTGTTTTAGTTTTAATTAACAATAATATTGCTGTTTTTCAAGTCATATTGCTGTTGTTTAAAAAATAGCATTTGTTTTTTTTTTATTACATTTCAATAATATTTTTTTATTAGTAGTTTAATTGAACTGTATTAACTTAAAAGCAGATTTGAGAGATCTGAGTCCACTCTAAAAATATTTAGTTTCACATCTTGTGACAATTATCCACCATTAGATAACCATGCAAATCTGAAATTATTAAATACTATCATAAAAACCTCAGAGTGACTTCAAAACAAATTCTATGTCTAAAAGGTTTGGCTGATGAATAGTTTGCAAATCCCTGACTATTATTTGTAAGTATTTATGTTTTAATCAGCGCTGGTCTAATTTGTTAAATGTATTCTATCGCAGGAACTCTGTTCGCCCAGAAGTCGGCGGCGGCGGCGGCAGCTGCGGGTGTGAATGTGAACACGTCTGCTGCGCCTCACGCTCCTCCAGCTGGACCCAGCTTCACCTTCTCTAGCTCCGCCCCCAGCCAAAGCCCCACCTCTTCCTCCTCCTCCAAGGGGCGGAGCTCAGCGGAGCCGTCCACCAGCGGCTCTCCGTAACCCGTCACTCACCGATTGCTGAAAATCAAACTGTTGCACAACCAGTACCTCATTTTCTCCTGTCCACATCGGCTGTCCGCATGTTTTCGCACAAGTACATAAAATAACACGACCGGACCTCGTTCACCAATCACAAGACGGTATCACGTAAAAACCACAATCAATTCAACTTGTTTTTCCTGAACGACGTCTGGCGTGTTTTAGGAAAACGCTAAACACAATCAAAAACGTTCAGCCAAACGACGGGCAGGTTTTACAGAACTTGAAGACTTTTATTTTAGAGTGTGTCTTCTGATTATGTTTCGTGACTTTATCTTTTTCACTCAAGGTTTGTCGTTTTACACTCATACCTCAAACATACAGCGGCGTTCCAGGAACGTCTTTTACCTCAGGATCTGTAGTTTAGGCTTTCTCTGAATGAGTTTTTATTTTTTGTAGAATCGTCAGGAGTAGAAACCCTGACGTGGTTTTAGGACGGGACCTCACTGATTTTCTTCTATGCATCGGCCTCCCTGGCCGCCCGTCTGGACTCTGAATCTTATGATGTTTTGGGGAATTTATCGGCAGTTGATGATTTCAGAGCCAGTCTGTTTCCAAGAACAACCTTCAAATACCTCAGAAACCGGCTGAATGTCTTGGTAGATGTTTGAACGAGCGATCGGTCCTCTATGGGATCTGCGAAAATTTGTAAAAGGTTTAAAAACATGGGTGAATCTTATGAAAATCTAAAGAAAATATATATGCATTTGCTTTTCTAATAATTTAAGTGTATGTGTGTGTGTGTATATATATATATTGCATGCATATTTTATATTTAATTTTTTAGATTTTAATAATTGAACATGAAAGTGAATATAAACGTGAATCTCACTTATAAGAAAAATAAGAAATTTTGCATTCATACATATATGTGACCCTGGAGCACAAAACCAGTCTTAAGTCGCTCGGGTATGTTTGTAGCAATAGCCAAAAATGCATTGCATGGGTCAAAATTATCATTTTTTATTTTATGCCAAAAATCATTAGGAAATTAAGGAAAGATCATGTTCCATGAAGATTTTTTGTAATATTCCTACTGTAAATATATCAGAATGTAATTTTTGATTAGTAATATGCATAAGAATTTAATTTGGACAACTTTAAAGGTGATTTTCTCAATATTTAGATATTTTGCACCCTCAGATTCCAGATTTTCAAATAGATGTATCTCGGCCAAATATTGTCCTATCCTAACAAACCATACGTCAATAGAAAGCTTATTTATTGAGCTTTCATATGATATATACATCTCAGTTTTGTAAAATTTAACCTTATGACTGGTTTTGTGGTCCAGGGTCACATATATGCACACAGTGGCGTAGCAAGTCAGCCCAAATGCAAAAAATTTGGCTCCAACTCTTTTAACTTGTTGATTTTTCTTAAGTACATAACATTACGTGAGTATTCACAAGCTGTTTTATTTACGGTGCTTATATAAATGCTTGGAAATCATATTTAACTCTTTCAGGTCTATTCATTATTTGTAGCAGGGAAGTCTCAGCCTATAAATTCGGTCAGTTTTATGATAGAATACAAATAGTAAATGTGTTTTTACGCTCTTTAATTTGTAGTGAGATAACTATATTCGCCTCAGATCAAGTGGCATGTGAATGAATGATCTTTTCCTTTTTAACATTTGCAGCATGAAATAAACATGAAAAATATTTGAATGCAAAAAACGTCAATAAAACATCTTGTGAATAAGTCTTAATAATAGTAAGATAACATTTAGCCTACCTCAGAAAAGCCAACAAGCCTATAACTTTGCCAACATTGTTTTATTTTTCTCATAAATTGGCCAGTTAACTGAGTTGAAGCCGTTTTAATTGCTGTTTTTCATGTTAAACATGTTAGACAAGATTGATGCCACAGACTTGTTTTGAGCAGAATATTCAAATTAACTTTACGCAATATAATATGATTTTGTTACATGAATTATTTAGTTTTAGTAAATTAAAGTAGTCATTTAAAGCATTCTATAGATATGTCTATGAGGCAAATATTCGCTGAGTTTCTGATCATTTTGCGCTCCTCCTCAAGACAGAGATGGGAATACGCGCATTTGTTTTTTTAGCTATTTTACAAAAGCACAACGTTTTGTTGATATTGTCAGTGCACAGATAAAAGTGGACCTTTTGCATTTTCCGAATGATCTATTACTCTTACTTTTATAAGCAAAATGATGGCGTATTTTAGGTTTCCACTGTTATTAAGAAAAAAAATAAGTAATTGCGCTAGTGCTGCCATGTCCTGCAAAGCGTGCTTTAGCTTTCACTCTCCGCACAAACGATTGGATGTATCTAGGTTAAATGTGAAAATTACTATTGTGAAATGCATCCAGTTTTATGTCTATAGATTTTATTTTAGGCAAGGCATTGTCGCTGGCCGCTTGGTCGTTACTTTAAAAAACAAAAGCTTGAATTTAACAAACAGAAAATGTTCCAAACATATTTCTAAATTAACTTAATAAAAAAACGAAATGAAATCTAATCACTTTGCCATTAAAACCCAAAACTACGCCCCTGTATGCACATATTTGCATACATATTTTGTATTTTAATTTTTAGATTTTAATAAATGTATGTAAGCAAATTATATGCACTGATATATGCAATCTACAGAATTGGTCCAAAGAGTTGTAAACATCCTGAAAAAAATATTTTTCACCAATAATTCATTTGTATGCAAATTATATGATATCCAAGTTAATTCTCATATTGTATTTTCAGAAAGTTTTGGAATATTTGTCCTCTCCTACATCTGTCACTACCGAAACACAGTAATAATAATAATTTAATTAGAAGGGTTATATTGACCTATTAAGATTTTGCTTACATATAGATTGTAAATAATATTTTTTTTTCTATTATATTAACATATTTTCAGAGGTGAATCCATAACATAATCCATTACATTTTAACAATATTTCAAGTGTAATTTATGAGATTTGCTGTATTTTGAATGCAATTTTTTTGATCATACTGATTTCAGAGTTAAGGATACATTAGTTTGAATCTACATTGAACCAAAAAGTATCATAACATATTAGTTGATAATTCTTTATTTTTGACAAAACATTCAATGCTTTGGTAGCGACTGCATCTCATTACAGAATTTTAACTCTACTAAAACATACTCAAATACAGAAAAAAAAAATTGCATAACTGTATTAATTTTATTTTTGTTATTTCCCCCAAATATGAGGATTATGTGTTCCCTTTTCCCATTTTGCTTGTGACTGTTTTGGTAGTGACAATTCTATGGGATAACACCCAAAAAGCAAAGATGTTACTTCTGAAACTCTACCAAATATTTTCTTAGTGATTTTTTTAATAGAGACAATTTTAGCTACTTTTGAAGCTATCTTAAAGATGCTTATCAGCACATGGTTAGCTCAGCCCGATTCTGAACACTTGTATACATATACAAACAAAATGTTGAATAACTCCCAAAAAACTGCTTAATTGCAGAAAAAAAAGATGTTCGTTAATGACGTTCCTTAAAGTTACATACAGACTTTTGAACACATTTATATCCTACTCAAACCTTGTAGCTATGAGAGAGAGGGATACAGACATATTGCCTGATCATAAATGTATGGGTTTAGTTCAAATCAGTCTCGGCAAATAGACTAAAACATACACTGTTTCGGTGGTGACATGAAAAATGTGGGACACAAAGAAAATCTCAAATAAATATTGCTTTTGAACTTGACTTTTTAAAAGAATCAAAAAGATACATTTTAAAAACAACAATGGATTTATTTCAATATCAGTTTCATAAGTTGAATTTTAGGGGTTAGGGTTCAAGACAGTCACCTTCCATTTGAAAATATCCAATAATTTATGCTTTTGCATATGTTTTATTCTTACTAATATTTTAAATGTGTCCCTGGACCACAAAACCATTCTTAAGTCGCTGGGGTATATTTGTAGCAATAGCCAAAAATACATTGTATGGGTCAAAATTATTGATTTTATGTCAAAAATCATTAGGAAATTAAGTAAAGATCATGTTCCATGAAGATTTTTTGTCAAATTCCTATACTGTAAACCTATCAAAATGTAATTTTTGATTAGTAATATGCATTGTTAAGAACTTAATTTGGACAACTTTAAAGGTGATTTTCTCAGTATTTTGATTTTTTGCACCCTTAGATTTCAGATTTTCAAATAGATGTATCTTGGTCAAATATTGTCCTATCCTAACAAACCATACATCAATAGAAAGCTTATTTATTGAGTATGTATATGTATATATCTCAGTTTTGTCAAATTTAACCTTATGACTGGTTTTGTGGTCCAGGGTCACATATTATTGTGGGTTTCAATAGATAGTAGAAGGATCTTAATAAACATCTAAGATTTGAAAACGCTTTTTAAATGTGTTTTGTTTTTTGTTTGTTTTTTTGATTGTGGGACAACAGTTTGCACCAATTCTGTAGAATGGCCCATATAAACAGTTTTATTAATATAATATTTTTTTCTTTTTTTTTTTCATAAATATATGCACGTATGTTAAAAATATATAATTATTATAATATAATTTCTTCAAAATAATCCTTTGTTAATTTGGGATTAAAATGTCATATTTTCATGAGATTCACCCATGAGCGTTGTGATGAAGTTTTCAGCATGCAATCATTCCAGACGTCTGGATCTCCGCTCGACCATCATCCTCTTTCATCCACACTGACGCTTCAGGGCCTGATGTTTTTGTCTCAGATTTGTGCTTTCCGTAGCAGGAAGGCGTCTCTCTCAGGAAGTACTGTGATGTTTTTAAGTGAACTCTCATTGTTTTTAAGATGATGTAAATGGATAATCAGTGGTGAAGTACCTCAAGACTCTGCTGTGGAGATTTACACTACGTACCTCGTGCTGCCGCGAACGCTCCCGTTCCTGCGCAGAATCCGGAATGCTGGACGTGAATCCCTCGAGCTGGACTTTCCTTTCTCTGCGTGTCTTTCTCTTGTGGGCGAAACCAAACGTGAACTCTTGCATTTGTACAATCAGGTGGCCAAACCTGCTCAGCTTAACCAAATCAAACTGCCTTCAGCTGCTGCACAGCTGCGTACCAAAGACCAGACGACCTCAGGCTCACAGGTCAAAGGTCACCGCGATGCTGTTTTAGTGTCAGGGGCGCTTGTCTGATGAAACGGGTCTGTATCGTTGTGATAAAAGGTCAGGTGGGTCACACATCTCTCTCTCCGGGTCAGATGTTTGGGTCTGGTCCGGATGAGGTTTGAAGGCCATATTGATGTGCTTTCTCTTCATTCTCAGGACTTTGATTCTTCTTTGTTCCAGCTCTGATCCTCCATGTTTGCTGCAGCTCTTCTTCTGTTTGAACTGGATTAAAAACCTTGTGCAGACTCTTTGTCCCAGTTTGCTATTTTTCTGTTTTTGTGACTGTGTCTAATGCATTCAAATGCAGGTTTTAGAGCTATTAAAGCTTTCCAGCATCCAGGAATCTCGTAGATTTCCACTAATATTCAGATCTAGAACTATTTATCTTGTAATTCCAGCTTTTTTCTAACAATTTTGAGTTTTTCTCACAAATCAATTTTTTTTTCTTGCTATTCTGAGAAATACTGTGAAATACAAACTCATAACTGCAAGATATTGCAAAAATCATTAGGATATTAAGTAAAGAGCATGTCCCATGAACTTTTTTTGACTAGAAATATTTTTTCTTTATTGCAAATGTATATATTACAATAATGAAAATGTAACACAGGGCATACGGACAGCATCACATAAAATATATTACACAAATTGAAAGGGAGGGAAAAAAACCTAGAAATAGCCTATGCATTGCTAAGAACTTAATTTGGACAAATTAAAAGGCTATTTTCTCAATATTTAAATTTTTTTGCTCCCTCAGGTTCCAGATTTTCAAACAGTTGTATCTCAGCCAAATATTGTCCTATCCTTACAAACCGTACATCAATGAAAGGCTTATTGTTTTCTGAAAATCACACTTATGACTGGTTTTGTGGCCCAGGGTCACATTTGGTTTCTTCAGTCTTGAGGATTAAAGTAGAAACTGTATTCCCAACTAAAGAACCTGCTCCGGGAACGCTTTCTCCAGTCAAGGTCACGTGACGAACGTAACCGTGCGCTCCTACGTACACATTCAGTAGTTCCTGTCAAGTTTATTTAAATTTTCAGGAGATAAAGTATTAGTAACACTGTCTAAAAAAAAACAGAACAAAAAAAAAATCACGTAATCTAAAAGTAAATTAACCGTTATTGTACACCATTTAACGAACGTCCTAAATAGAGTTGCGTGGTCACGTGATATCGCGGCAGATTTTCCGCGGTAAATTAGTCGAGTTCCTTCAGCTGCTACGATAGAAATGGAGGCTCTTTTGAAAGAGTTTGACTCCAACGAATGAGCTTCAAAAAGGTAGGACTATAGGATATTTCATAAAGAGTGTGTATGTTTTGAGATTTAGATGTACAGTGACCAAAATACTTGATTTTGATTGTTATCGCTGTGGTTTTGCGTTGGTTTGCGCGCCGAAAACCGTTTATTGCGCACGCTAAAATAGGTCCTCAGAAAAGAAAATATATATAATAATATATTCTCAAAATGTGTGTTAATTTTATAGTCTGAGATATAAACGATGATTACCTCTGCCGAAATACCAGAAAACACTTTCGAGACACTGCAGGTGAATAGGGTAAAAAAATTCACTGATAGTTATCAACTTACTTACTCCGTTGATTGATTAACATTGATAATTGCAAACATGTTTTGTATTACAAGTTTTCTAAAATGTCAGGTTTAAATTAGGTTGCAAATTAGGCATTATTTAATGAAATGTGTGATCATTTGCATACATTTCTAGTACAAAAATCTAAACGCTGGATGAAGTCAGTTTCAAAATTCTTGATTTTCTTTTTTGACATATTAGAATCAAATGTTTTTACTGGGGGGATTTTGAGTATTTAATTTTGTCACTCCATAATTCAGAAAAAAACAGACAGAAAACAATTTATTTTTTTTATTTTTTTTACAATTTTTTTGGGAAAAAAAATGTTGTATATAACCAGGTTAATTCTATATAAACAAATGCCTCTGCAAAAAATCTTCAGAATATAGACAGGAATACAAATGTAAAGTTTGGTGTGTGTAAGTGCTGCTGAAGTGGAGATTTAGGAGAAAAAACTCGTGGCCTTTAAAATCTGTATTGCAATTGGAGTCTATTGACACAAACAGATAAAGTGCTAGAAAATAAACACTTAACAGTGTCTTTTGTAAGTTGTCTTTCCACTAGTCTGAAAAAACACTGGAACACCAAAAAGCCCAAAATCTCAAACTTGACAGGTGCATGAAAAAACAGTTTTTGCCTTCAGTGTCTGCCCTTAGCATCTCTGAGATTTACATTTTATAACGTGATGAATGTTGGGCATTGTGCTTGCAAATATTTGTTTATATTTCAGTCTTAGTTATTGTCAGCTAGACCATAGATATAAATACATATATCCATAAGCTAAACTTCCTCATGCCGTTCATATGGAAACTCGTGTGTATCTTTCAGGTCACCTTAACTACTTCACCACGAGGTGGCGCTCATGCACAGAGTAAAATTGACACATGCTGTAAATATTGTATATATAAATTGCTCAATTTTTATTTTGTTCTTAATATACTGAAAAATACTCTTTAGACTACTTTGTAAGATAATTTTAAGAACATCCAAGTTAACATTTTCCTATTTAATACTCAAAAGCTGCTTTGACCCAATCTTTATTGTTAAAAGCACTATATAAATAAAGCTGATTTCAACTGTGCTATTTTGGGACAACATAGATTTGAACTAAAATGCACTTTTAATATACTATCTCTGTCTTAAAAATATAGCCTGTTTAGCTGTAGTACATTTGAACCAATCATACACTGGTTCACACTCAAGAATACAAGTGGTAAATAAATATATATATTTTTAAAAGCACATTTTAGTTCATATTCATAGTGTCTCAAGACTACACTTAGATGTTTTTAAGATTATCTTCAGAAGTGCAATTTTTTTTCATCTGGGTTTGTATGAAAGTGTTGCTTTTTAGAGTATATTTGAAGTTGTTTAGCTGTAGTCTTTATTTATTGTATTTTTTTTATTTGGAGTAAATTTGTAAATCTTAAAACTCTTGTGTTGATGTTTGTTAGGTTTTTAGCTGCAGTTATCAAATACCTTAACTCTTGTCTGTTTTCCTGGTTTAAGTTTGATAAATCTTTATTGGGTTTTGTGCATGTCGTTTCAATAAAAGGTACATTCAGGAGAATGTGATGTGAATACTTGTTTGTGCTGGATGTATTTTAAAGTGCAGCACTTTACTATAAAAACAAGGTAAATGTTTGGCATTGCATTTGTCAGCAGTAAACTATAATACATGATTCTCAAGGCTAAAAACATGTTGAGATAAAGCTTTCTTTTTGTCTTCATCTGATCTTGGTTTTATTCGGTACAGTTTTCAGCTTTTTTCAATTTCAGAAATTGATTAAATGCTGATTTATCAATGTTGGAAACTTTTTTTTTTCAGGATTCTTTGATAAAACATTAAAAAGAACAGCATTTATTTATAATAGAAAACTTTTGCAACAATAAAACACCTCGTTCAAAGTTTGGAGTCAGTACATTTTCTTTCTCTCTCTGAAAGAAATGAATACTATTAATTCAGCTAGGAAGTGTTAAATTGTTCAAAAGTGATAGTGAAGACTTACTGCTAGAAAAGATTTTTTATTTTGAATAAATGCTGTTCTTTTTAACTTTTTATTCATCAAAGAATCCTGGAAAAAGTATCACAGGTTCCAAAAAAATATTAAGCAGCACAACCGTTTCCAACGTTGATAATAAAAGTAATAAATCAGTATATTAGAATGATTTCTGAAGGATCATGTGACACTGAAGACTGGAGTAATGGCTGATGAAAATTTCATCTTTGCATCACAGCAATAAATTATATTTTAAATTATATTAAAATAAAAAACTGTTATTTTGAATTGCAATAATATTTCATAATATTAATTTTTCTATTTTTTTTTTTTTTTTTTTGGTCAAATAAATAGAACTTAGATAAGCATAAGAGACCTTGCATATAATAATGGCTAATGAAAAATCAGCTTTGCGTCACAGAAATAAATTATATTTTAAAGTATATTAAATTTAAAAAACAAAAGTTATTTTGAATTGCAATAATATTTCAGAATATTAATGGTTTTTTATTAACATTTTTGATGAAATAAATGAAACTTTGATAAACATATGAGACTTTTATTAATCCCGAACTTTTGAGTGGCTGTGTATGCATATAATAATGGCTAATGAAAAATCAGTTTTGCATCACAGAAATAAATTGTATTTTAAAGTATATTAAAATAAAACACTGTTATTTTGAATTGCAATACATTTTCATAATATTAATTATTTTTTCTATCAAATAAATGGAACTTTAATGAGTATAAGAGACTTTTACTGGACCCAAATATTTCATCTCTCTGATAGGTAAATCAGTTCATAAATCCGGCCCCTAGTGTGAGAAAATGTAAAACTGCTAAAGCGTGATGGGAAGTTTACTCTGTTTTACACACAAACGTAGAATATAAACTATCCATTGTGTTTTTTATGGTCACTGTCATGTTTTGGGTTAAGGTGAGACACTGCAGGTGAATAGGGTAAAAAAATGAACTAATAGTTATCACCTTACTAACTCAGTCGATTGATTACATTGATAATTCCAAACATGTTTTGTATTACAAGTTTTCTAAAATGTTAAGTTTAAATATGCAAATGAGCATTATTTAATGAAATATGCGCTAATTTGCATACATTTCTAGTACAACAATTTTAATACTGGATGAAGTCAGTTTCAAAATTCTTGTTTATTTATTTTCTTGACATATTAGAGTTAAAAGATTTTTAGAATCTTTCTAAAAAAAATTAGAACAGACAGGAAACACTTTTTTTTTACTTTTTTTTTTTTTTACAACAAAAAGCCCAAAATCTCAAACTTGACAGGAGCATGAAAAAACAGCATTTTTTCTTCAGTGTCAAATTATTGCAAAAAAGGGAAACAAATCGAGTCTGAAACATTTCTGTGAACGTATAAACTTGCTAAACAGCTGATAGGCTTCCTCTGTACACAACATGATTGGTGAAATAAGATTGAGATGCTGTTAGTCACATCCTGTGTGCTTCTGTTTCATGTACACACTGATTCAGACAGGTTGAAACAGTTTTGAAAACTCTTTATTCGGATACATTCCACAAGAATAAGTGTGTGAAAAGGTAAATCCACCAACGCTTGATCATGACATGGAAAGGCATTGGTTCCAGTTTCCTGACCTTTACAGAGGTTAGAGATGGGTGTCAGATCCTCTATGGTGGGTGATCGCCCCTTCACTTCCTCTTCCCACAGAAGGACACTTACACCCATTTATTGCGAAATCAGTTATTTTTTCCATCGAGGTTGGAACATTGACAGATTTTAAAGGAAGTTCACAGTTTAATAAATACAAAAATATAAATCCGGAACAGAAAAAATAAACATCTGGCAAATTTTACACACACATTTCTATATATAAAGTTAGCCGTCACACATTCATATCTGCCATTCACGCATTTCCATGATATAAATAAAAGGCTTGCAACACTTCATAGAAACATTCAAGCTATTACTGTACGAATAACTGAATAATCTTCACACTTATGGAGCGTCATAGTCTATACTCAGCTCTAAAAACTCATTGGTTATTCTGAAACAACACTGAATAAAAGTTTTCTTACTTAGATTTTGTCTCTTGTTTCCAGCCCAAATATCTAACAATTCTTAAATCAAAAAGGATTTTGTAGACAAGTTAAACTTTTCTCAAGTGTGTTAATAATCTGCCAATGGGGTAAGCAAAAAAATAATAATAATTAAAAAAAAAAAATCATATTTCAAACAGAAAACAAGATTATTTTTCTCTCCCCATTGGCAGATTATTTTGCTTGTTTCAAGAAAAAACGCACATAGTTTTGACTTTTTTTTTCTGAAAATTATCTTTTACTTGTTTAGAAAATCCATCTTGATTTAAGAATTTTTTGATATTTTGGCTGGAAGCAAGACATCTAAGGAAAGCGTTTTTTGCAGTGTGAATAAATCAGTCAACAGTGCAAAAAATGCTTTTCTTATGTAGATGTTTTGTCTTGTTTTCAGCCAAAATATCTAAAATTTTAAATCAAGAAGGAATTTCTAGACAAGTAAAAATGTTCTTGTTTTCAGAAAAAAGTTCAAATGAAGTGAGTTTTTGCTTAGAACAAGTTAAATAATTTGCTAATCTAATTTCAAACATAAAACAAGATTTTTTTTTCTTACCCCACTGGCAGATTATTTTGCTTGTTTCAAGCAAAAATGCACCTAATTTTGACTTTTTTCTGAAAACAAAAAAATTATTTGTTCGCATCTAGAAAATCTGTCTTGATTTAAGAATTCAATTCGTTTTCAGAAAAAAACAAGTCAAAATTAAGTGCGTTTTTGCATACCCCATTTGCAGAATTTTTTTTTTTTTTTAAATCATGAGGAAGATAAATTGAGTTTGTGTCAATGTTTGACAAATCACATGACAAACACTGCTAATCATAATTAAAATATCTAAAAACAACGACAGCTCACATTAACGAGACCTACAATCAATCAGTTCTAGAAACAAATACAAATCTTGTGCTGAATGAAAGAAAACAAGCTGATAAAAAAAAGATTAACTCCACATTTAGATGATAATGTAGTATAATGAGAGATTAATACACTTTTTTTTTTTTTTTTTTTTTAAAGGCCAGTAATTTTTGAGCAGGGTTAACAATGGGTCAAAGTCATTTCGTGTTGCTAAAGTGTCATTGATTGTAAAGAAAGATTCCCTTTAGCAACACTTCACAATTAAAGCATCTCACCTAGTGTTGAAAAAACACAGACCAAAAGTGTTGTGACACGGATTGTGAAATATTTCAGGAAGATTTTCAGAAACCACAGCGTGTCATAATCTTTAACGTACTCTTTCTTTACAATAATGACGTTTGATTTGATATTTCATTGTCTAATTTAAGAAATGTAAACATGAAGAAATAATAATGATCCTGACTGATCCAATAAATCTATATTTCTATCTATATTTCAAAATCATAAATGATAAATTATGTCTTAACACTAGTTCTCTAGAAATGAAAAGCACACAATGCTACATATGGTTCTACATTACATTCATTACATACATTAGCATTTGCACAACATTCAGACACATTTAGTTCATTCGTTCATCTTCTCATGTTAAAATAATTCAATACGGTAACTCTAAAATTACACAAGTATAAATCTAGGAATGATGCAGTCTTCTAAAAAATTTTTTTTTTTATTAAAATGATTAGTAAATTAGCAAATTTATTTTTGTCTAATAAAAAAAATAACTTTCTAAAAATTGTCTATTTAATATGCATTTATTTTTATCTACTAAAATTTGTAATAAATTGGTTTCTAAAAATTGTCTATTTAAATATGAATTAATTTTTTCCTGCTAAAATTTGTAATAAATTGGTTTCTAAAAATTGTCTATTAAAATATGAATTAATTTTTTCCTGCTAAAATTTGTAATGTTTTTTTTTGTCAAAAAATTGTCTATTAAAATATGAATTAATTCTTTCCTGCAAAATTTAATAAATTAGTTTCTAAAACTTGTCTATTAAAATATGAATTAATTTTTTCCTGCTAAAATTAGCAATAAATTGGTTTCTAAAAATTATGAATTTGTCTTCTAAAATTCTTAATTGGTTTCTAAAATTGTCTATTAAAATATGAATTCATTTTTGCCTACTAAAATTGGCAATACATTTTTCAGAAAATTTCTAAATTATGTATTCATGTTTGTCAACTAAAATTAATAAATTTGTTTCTAAAATTTGTCTATTAAAATATGAATTGAATTATGGCTACTACAATTAATAAATTTGTTTCTAAAAAATTGTGTATTAAGATATGAATTTATTTTTGTCGACTAAACTGTTTAGACTCCTTAGACTCCTAGAAAATCACGAGGAAGATAAATTGAGTTTGTGTCCAAATGTTTGACAAATCACATGAAAATAAACCTGCTGATTAAATGATCAATAAACACAACAATGACGTATTATCATCTCTCCACATCCTGAAAATGTGGAAACATCAGATCCAAACTAATCATCTCCCACACCAACCTTGTGTGTTTTCATACTCTTATGACTGATGACTAACTAAACCTTTATGGGAAGCTCTGCATTGCACATATACAGCAAACACCGAAAGTATTTACTATATTTCCTCACTGTTCCCAGTCCAATTATGAATGATTCTTCAGTGCAAGCTATTATTAAAAAAACGCTGCCTCTAAACCTTTAAAGGCTTACTCTAATTCCAAAATAAAAATTTCCTGATCATTTATCTAAGATGTTCATGTCTTTCTTTCTTTCTTTTTTTGAGGAAAACATTTGAGGATTTCTCTCCATATAGTGGACTTCTATGGTCCCCCCGAGTTTGAACTTCCAAAATGTAGTTTAAATGCAGCTTCAATGGGGCTCTAAACGATCCCAGCCGAGGAAGAAGAGTCTTATCAAGCAAAATGATTGGTTATTTTCTAAAAAAAAATGTGCATTTTATATACTTTTTAACCTCAAATGCTCCCATCTCATTTTCTCCAACTTCAAAATCGCCCCACATCGCTGCAGAAGTACCAACCAAAGAAAATAAAACACCCTTTACAAAAAAAAAAAAGAGCTAAAACTGTGACGTAGGACTGGGTTGAAGTTAAAAATGAGATGGGAGTTTTTAGATATACCCTAACTGTCTTATAACGAAATAAACCGAGACAAGACTAGCATTTGAGGTTAAAAAGTGTATAAATATGAATTGTTTTAAGAAAATGACCAATTGTTTCACTGTATAAGACACTTATTCCTTGGTTTGGGATCGTTTAGAGTTTTTTAAAGCTGCATTGAAGTCCGCTATATTGAGAAAAATCCAGGAATGCATTGCAAAAATGCTTTTCTTCCATTTTTTTTTTGTCTTGTTTCCAGCCAAAATATCAAAAAATTCTTATAGACGGATTTTCTAGACGAGTAAAATTATTGTCTTGTTTTCAGAAATAAGTCAAAATTAAGTGCTTTTTTGCTTGAAACTAGATAAATAATCTTGTTTTCTGTTTGAAATAAGTTTTTTCTGCTTACCCCATTGGCAGATGACTTGGCTTGTTCTAAGCAAAAACTCATTGAACTTTGACATGTTTTTTATGAAAAAGACCATTTTTACTTGTCTAGAAAATCCTTCTTGATTTAAGATTTTCTTAGATATTTTGGCTGGAAACAAGACAAAAGTAAGAAAAAAAAATTCCTCAAAAAAGCGAATTTCTTTGCCACTGAAGAAAGTAAGTCCCACCTGCGGCAAAAAAAAAAAAAATCTTAAAATGTTTAACTTTTGAACCAAATCCAATTTGAATGCTTTGAAAAGTCTCTTTTCAGTGATATATCGCATTGTTGGTTTGGTTCAAACTGTCGTCTATTCAACCAATAAATATTTTTCTTTGGAAATGCGAACAATCACACAGTAAAAGTAAAGTGCGTCTTGCGTGCATGAAAACAAAAGCAAAAAACCACATTTGCATGACGGCATTCTTTGGAAAAGCACAGAAATACTCCCAAGAGAGACCTTTGATATAACACAAGCCAAAAACAAGGATCAAACAGCAGTACATATCAGATAAAGCACTCGAGTTTAGGTTTTTGCATTGTAATATGCATTGTTAAGACCTTAATTTGGACAACTTTAAAGGTGATTTTCTCAGTATTTAGATTTTTTTGCACCCTCAGATTCCAGATTTCAAATAGATGTATCTCGGCCAAATATTGTCCTATCCTAACAAACCATACATCAATAGAAAGCTTACCTATTGAGCTTTCATATGATCTATATATCTCAGTTTTGTAAAATTTAACCTTATGACTGGTTTTGTGGTCCAGGGTCACATATTTGATTGTTATATTATGTAACTAATTCTTTTATAGTTTGTAAAGATTATTTGCACTATTTATTATTTTTTTGTTTGTTTGTTGCACTCTGTATTTTTCTCTCATTTTTTGTGTAGTTTGTGAATTATTTGGAATGTTTATATTTTTGTTGCACAAGACTATTTGTGCAATTGTTTTCACTACTTCCTACATTGTGTTTATTGTACATTCTCAGATTAAGAATATATTTATCTAAAGACTGTTTCTGCTATGCATTTACTCCTGAAATGTTTTTGGACAGGTCTATATTGTCAATAAATTAAACAGGCCTGTTTTCCACTGAAAAGCGCCTATAGTAATATTGTAATATATGGCTATATCCTGCTTGGGGAATGTTATATAGACAACATTTAGTTTGGAAGTGTAAAACACCTAAATACACATTTCTAAAGAAGAAAAAAAATCCAAACTTCAGGAGTTTTTGTTTGAGTACACAGTAAAAAACACCCAATTGTTGCTAGCGCATTTCCTAAAATTCTGGAAAATCACTCATTTTTAGAGAAAACAAAATCAAAATTGTAAACAAATATAAATCTGGGAATGATGCAGTCTTCTAAAATGTAAAAAAAAAAAAATTCTATTAAAATGATTTGTAAATTAGTTTTTGTTTTTAAATATGAATTTTTTTTGTCTTCTAAAATTAATTAGTTTCTAAAAATTGTTTATTGAAATGCATTTATTTTGTTGACTAAAATTAATAAATTACTTTCTAAAAGTTGTCTATTAAAATATTAATTTATTTTTGTCTATTAAAATGTTTAATAAATTGGTTTCCAAAAATTGTCTATTAAAATATGAATTCATTTTTGTCAACAGATTTTAAATAGATTGGTTTGTAAAAATGGTCTAAAATTTTTAATAATTTGGTTTGTAAATATGGTCCAAAATTTGTCTAAATTTTTTTTATAAATTAGTTTTTTTTTTTTTTTTGGTATATTTAAGAGTTTATTTTTGCCTACTTAAATTTTTAATAAATT
This sequence comes from Garra rufa, assembly GCF_049309525.1. Taxonomy (NCBI): domain Eukaryota; kingdom Metazoa; phylum Chordata; class Actinopteri; order Cypriniformes; family Cyprinidae; genus Garra; species Garra rufa. Next base: position 47,966,008 of record NC_133371.1, on the reverse strand, counting down.
GGTTTACAAAAATTGTCTATTAAAACATATTCAATTTTGTCAACAGATTTTTAATAAATTGGTTTGTAAATATGGTCTAAAATTTGTCTACTAAATTTTTTATAAATTATTTTTTTATGTCTATTTAAATGACTTTATTTTTGCCTACTTCAATTTTTAATAAATTGGTTTCTAAAAAAATGTCTAGTAAAATATGCATTTATTTTTGTCAACAATTTTTTTAATTGCTTTGTAAAAATGGTCTAAAATTTGTCTACTACATTTTTTTTTTTAATTGTCTAATAAATAGTTTTTTAAAAAAAGGTCTATTAAATTATGCATTTATTTGTCTACTATACATGTTTTTTCAATTGTTGCTAGCTTTTTCAAAAAATTCTAGAAATTCACTTATTTTTTTTTAAGTGAAAACAAAAAAAAAAAGTTGTCATTTTAAATTAGCTAGACATAAAGTTCAAGATGTTTATAATGATATGACAACTGATGCTGACTGCTAGAATAGGTCTGAAAAAAAAAAAGCCCCAAAAATGTTCTAGGTCTTTAAGGGTTGACATTCTGACATAATAATTAATAACAACAGTCAATATTATTAAATAGGATATGTGTCCGAAGTAATACTTTCAAAAGAACAAGTTCAGCAGCAGGACACGAGAAACTGTGAGCAGCAGTAAGAGAGCAGGAGTGAGTCGAAGCGTGTCTGAGCGGCTCACGCTGAGCTCGTAGCGGATGACCATCCTGTTAAAGCCTTCCTCTGAAGACATGCATTCGTACATCCCTTCGTGAGTCTTGTTAATACTGTGAAAGAGATACAGACACTCCCGATCAGAATGAGCGCACTCCTTGCGCGTCTCACCGTGTTTCCAGTGGTACGTGGCGTGGTTTGACGTCATCGGGCAGAGCAGGAAGTATTTAGATGATGGTGGGATTTGGAGCACTGATGCCTTGTCACCAATTTCAGTCTTTGATGGTGCGGCTGCAGGCATATCTGCGGAACAGAAAGGCATGTGATGCGTTTGTTGGATTGACGTAAATGAGTAAAACCCTTCACTTTCTTTCAAAAATACTAATGTCTAGATTTAGATTTCTAGATTTCATCTGAGATGGCAGATGAAGCTCTTTGATTATAAATGTAGGGCCCTATGATTTCTGCGATACGGAAAACACCGACTCAATTAGGGATGCACCAAAATGAAAATTATTGGCTGAAGCCGAACAAAATGAAACTGTGGCAAAGGCCGATTGTTTCTGTTTTTTTTTTTTTTTCTGGTTTTTTTTTTTTTTTACCACTGCATAAATAAAATAGCCAAAATGTGCTTTTTACAGTTTTGTCTTTTTTTTTTTTTTTTTTTTTAACAGTTTTGTCTTGCGTTTTTTTATTTATTTATTTATTTTTTTTATGCTGAACAAAGGAGAATGTTATAATAAATGTATTAATAGAGCTGTTGTAATCATTATTTTTGTCTTTTTTATTTTATTTTACAGAACAAAAGTAAAATTACAATACTAACATTTATGAATGTTGATTTTTTTTTTTTTTTTTTTTGGTGGAAACCCACAAGAAGACCTCAGAGTCAGTACTAAATAAATTATTATTTCTAAGGAATATCTAGCAGAAATATTTTTCCAGAATATATTTAACACAAATGTAAACACACACACACACACACACACACACACACACATACATATACATATATATATATATGTGTATGTGTGTGTGAGAAAATATGTGACCCTGGACCACAAAACCAGCCATAAGGTTAAATTTTACAAAACTGAGGTGTATATATCATATGAAAGCTGAATAAATAAGCTTTCTATTGATGTATGGTTTGTTAGGATAGGAGAAAATCACCTTTAAAGTTGTCCAAATTAAGTTCTTAACAATGCATATTATTAATAAAAAAAATACATTTTGATATATTTATAGTAGGAATTTTACAAAAAATCTTCATGGAACATGATCTTTGCTTAATTTCCTAACGATTTTTGACACTAAAGAAAAATCAATAATTTTGACCCATACAATGTATTTTTGGCTATTTCTACAAATATACCCCAGCGACTTAAGACTGGTTTTGTGCTCCAGGGTCACAAATATTAAGAGAGTACTTTATTTTAATTAGATCTCTTCAGTTTTGTTTCTTCTAAAATCAAAATTGTAGTTTTTATTATTTTTTTGTAACAATTTATTTGCACAGTTGTTCATAGAGTTTTCAATTCACCTATATTTGCCTGTTTCCTTTTTTTTTTTTTTTTTTACCTATGGTATCGATTTGGTATCGATACCAAGGTATTAGATCCTAGTATCGTACCGAAGTCAAAATTGTGGTATCGAGCCATCCCTACAATATAGTAATTATTAATTGCTTTATAAAAAAAAGTATACATATTTTTAAATTATGACTTTCACTTTTAAAAATAGTTGCAGAGATGGAGTTTGTGTGACATGCAGACCACAAACACAAACCTGAAACTTTCTGTAGCGGCTGGTCTGAGTTTGCTTGTAATGAAACTGTGGTGCAATTTGCAATAACATTTAATTCCGCCCCACCTCGTTCAGGAAATAAAATGTAGTTCAGGAACAATCACAATCAGATCTGGATCAGAACAGACATTCCCAGTGTGAAAACCACCAATAAATACACACCCAACAACAAAGACAGAGCCAAACTTACCGCTGCAGTCTTTGATATCCGTGGCTGGTTTTCTGTGAAAAAGAGGATATGTAAATGAGGTTCCATACAATATTGATAAATGTATTTTCTGGTGAATCATGTGGGTTTTTTTTTTTTATTTGCGTGTGTTTCTGTGTAGGCGGGGGATGTTTCAGTGGTAGAAAATAAGGAAATGAGTAAATCTACTAAAGTGGGCTTCATGTGGTCGAGCAGGTACTTTTTTTTTTTTTGCAAGAAAAAGTGGTTGAGGTTTCAGAATGATTCAGTCTCATTTATGTGTGCAGGTACCTAAATCCATTTCTGCCACTGAATAAGAAATAGGGGAGGGGGGTGAGATATAAACTTGCAATTGCGAGTTTCAAAGTCCGTTTCTGAAGGGAAAAAAAGACCAATATGTTTACAGAATTGCTCATTTATATCACAAAATTCTGATTTATCTCAGAATTGCATCATATAAACTTGCAATTCTGACTTTTTCTTGCAATTGCAAGTTTATATCACACAATACTGCATTTATTTCTTAGAATTGCATCATATAAACTCTGACTTTTTTTTCTTGCAATTGTAAGATTATTTCCTGCAATTCTGACATTATATCTCACAATTCTGATTTTATAACTCGCAACTACGACTTTTTACCTCACAATTCTGACTTTTTCTCACAATTGTGAGTTTATATCACGCAACACTGACTTAATTTCTCAAAATTGCGTCATAAACTCGCAATTCTGACTTTTTTCTCAGAATTGAGATATAAACTTGCAATTGTGAGTTAGAAAGTCCGGTTCTGAAGGGAAAAAAGACTGATGTTCACAGAATTGTGAGTTTATATTAGACAATTCTGACTTTTTTTCTCGCAATTGTGAGATTATATCCTGCAATTCTGATTTTTTTTTTTTTTTTTTTTTTTTTTTTTACAACTGCAAGTTTCTATCGCGCAATTGTGACTTTCATAAACGCAATTCTGACTTTTTCTCACAATTGTGAGTTTATATCCTGCAATTCTGACTTTATATCTTGCATTTCTGATTTTATAACTAGCAATTGTGAGTTTATATCACACAATACTGACTTTTTGTCGCAATTGCGAGTTTATATCACATAATACAGACTAGGGTTGTGCCGATAGACGATAGTATCGTGTATCGACGATAGTCAGAGATATCGCCTGTTGCTGATGCCTTTGATGATAGTAAGACTATTATTATTATTATTATGCGTCAAAAAGGCTTCTCCACATTTAATATGAACTGAACTCAACATGAACTGATGATAAAGATCAGACATACTGCGGTAACATTATCGCAATATGACGGGTAAAGAAAGATACATTCATTTACATTCACACACACACACATTTACCGCTCACTGAAGATAGCAGAGAATGAAACCGAAAGTAAACTTGAACTTCTCCGACAGAACTACCGTCAGCGCTCTGTTCACGCACAACTGTGTCACAAGTCACATCACTACCCTCACAAAATGAATAAGGAATTTCTTACATATTAAGTAAATTAGCACGATAGTATCGTGTATCTGCGATCTCACAGGCTGACGATAGGACGATATGAAAATTGAGCATATCGCCGAAACACTAATACAGACTTAATTTCTTAGAATTGCATCATATAAACTCGCAATTCTGATTTTTTTCTCAGAATTGTCAGATATAAACTAGCAATTGTGAGTTCTAAAGTCCCGTTTTGAGGAGAAAAAAAGACTTGATATGTTCACAAAATTGCTAGTTTATATCTCACAATTCTGACTTTATAACTTTTTATCTAACAATTCTGAAATTTTCTCACAATTGCGAGTTTATTACGCAATACTGAGGGGAAATAAGTCTGAATTGTGGGATAAGTTGCAATTATCTTTTTTTTTCAGTGGCAGAAACAGGCTTCAATGCACAATCTGCAAGTCAAGTATCACTATTACTAGTGCTCATAATGATTGAAACCTCAAACGGCATGTATGAAACTTCAGTGTGTAACTCATTCTGTTGATCTCAGAGACTCAAACCAACATGAAACCACCTTTTAATCACCCAAAACACCCCAGCGTCATTGCACAACTCTTTCAGTCTTTTTAAGAACTACGATGTGGATGAGCTTTAGCAACAGTGGCTTTGAACATATATAATCAGGAAGGAAGCAGATGTGTGTGCAACGAGGTCTTACTTTGCTGTGGAGCTGCACCGAAAACCCTCCCAACCGCAGTAGGGGTCTCGAGATAATCTGCACTCGTCACACTCATCTCCATACACTTTACACTTCTGCAGGTCAATCTGAGCGACCTCGTTACTGGAACTCACATACAGACGCTTCTGAGAAATCAAACACAGGAGAATGAGTCCACCAGCTGAGAACATGAAGAGCAATCAAAGATTCTAAACAACGAAGTTAACTAGATACAAGTTTGTCAAGACAGCTTGAAAGTGTAAAGCAGGTGTAGAAGTGTAAAGTTTTGAATTTTAGAAGTCCATTATATGGAGAGAAATCTGGAAATGTTTTCCTCAAAAAACATAATTTCCTTACGAAAGACATGAACATCTTGGATGACGAGGCTGAGTACATTATCTGTACATTTTTGTTCTGAAAGTGAACTACTCCTTTAAAGTCTTTTGAAAGTCCTGGATTTTCATTTTACAGTATCTGTACAAACCCCGAAACCTCTAATTAGATTGAATAGCGTTTATATTTTTGCATTTGGCTGATGGTTTATCCAAAGCAGCTTGCTTTGCATTCAAATTAGGCGTTTGATTAGATTATGCATTCCCTGGGAATTGAACCCATGACCTTGGTGTTGCTAGCAGCATGCTCTACTGTTTGAGATTGGTGTCAGTGCTTTTGATATTATCGATTTCTCTACTTTAGGACCAGATGAAATGCATTTTTTTTTTCTGTTTTATATTTTCTGGTTATAATGGTTAAATTAAAATGTTAGTACTCAAAAAGCATGTCATAAATTTTAGCGTCGTACCTCTGAAGCGTCCAGCAGCATGCTGGTGATGTGCGTCCCTCGTGGAAATGGCAGATACTCCGCAATCACAAAAACCGGCTGTTCAACGGGCTCTTCCAGCACTTTATGAATCCCTCCGCTTTCTGTGAGAAAATATCACAACAGGACAATAACTAATCTGTATGCATGGGGAACTACTTACTAAGAGAGCATGCTGTCACACGCATATCATACAAACTGATCTACTTTAGATTAAGACACTTACTAGGGCTGTGCAATTAATCAAAATTCAATTTCGATTTCCGCTTGAAACAATCATTAAAATGCAGTAATGGAAATGAAACGATTATTGTGCCCCATTCCACCCCCTTACCAGTGGTGCGATTTCAGTCCTCCATAAAAGCCTAATTTCACATGCAAATTAGCAATATCATGTAACATGACTTTCATAAATTGTTCATGCTTGATTTATTAATGTTTCTTTGATGAATTTTTAAAAGCGAGAAAGAACTTCCGCTGTTCTGTGTTTGCGCTCAGAGACGGAGCAGAATACAGACATGTGAAGTTATCTTTTAGCTCAAGTTGCGCGCACAAACGGTCAAAAAAATATTTCAAAATGAGGCGTTTGGTGATTATTCATGTAAACCCTTGTCAGTTATGTCTTAAATGATCATAGACAACAAATAATGTTCCTTCTGCCATCTCTGTGCTTAATATTAATGAAACATGAAAATACAAAGAGAAAAATCACTCACTGCTCTTGAATAAATGACTTTTGTAGTTTTAATAAGAAGCATGTTTAACTATTACAGTGAAGACGCTGTTTTGTTCAAATTGTCACATGATCAGAGCTGTTTATTTCCTGTTTGCACTATAAGACAACGATGGTTGCATCAAAGCTCCAAAACATAAGGCTAGTAAAGTGTGCTGACATAATGATTTTTGGTAAACATTATCTCTAAGGTGTCTAGTATTAATATATAAATTCACATCTAAACATGTTGGTGGGATAACTGAGGTTACTGGACAGTGAACTTAGGTTTACAATATAAATCCAACGCAGCTGTTAGTGAAGATTGCACTCAAGTGTTGCAATAACGAAATATTGCACTAAATCAAAAGTTCAAATGTTACAAATAAGTTACAATATTGATGTTGCACTACAGGAAGCACTAACAGAACAATGTTATATGTTACAACAAAGTAACAATTTTGAAATACATTAATGCTTTTTTTTTGTCCATCTCAGTATTCTTATCAAAGTTTTTTTTTTTTTTTTTTTTTTTCGTATGCATAATAGTAACCCTAGAATGTGATCAGACAGATTAAATAGCTGGGCTAAAATATTTAATTATATATAAGTGATATATAAAATGTATAATTTTGACTTCAGAACAGACTATAAAACACAACTTTTCACACACTTTTCCAAAAAAAAAATCAAAAAAAATAATTATTGATTATTTCAAAAGGTTACTAATGACATCATTTGGATATTTTCATGTCAGAATATTTTAGGATTAAACAGGTTAAGCATTCAAGATACCTGACTAATGCTTACATTTTATTCAGATAAAGTCACGTTGCGTTTACAAATACTAAAATGCATAATTTTCATTTAGCACTTCACAATGCATTGTGCAAATTTGATACTAAGTCTCTAGACATATATAAGGAAGCATAATTTAACTAACTACTGTTTAGAGCAACCTTCGTGTCTATGATGCCTAATAATAACACCTACTTAGACAGCTCACTAGGGTTTGAAACTATTAGATTGTGCATCTCTGATAACTCCCACTACACTCCTGCATTGTTATCATTTATTTAACCTTATGCAATATAATTAATGAATCATTACCTTTGTTTAGCATTTATATGTACCTGTCATTTCCTGTTTCTAAATGAGAAACTGATAAGAGAAGTTGAAACATGAAGCTGCATTTACAACCCATTGTTATGTGACGTACTGCGGAATGAAACAGGATGTTTGACGAGAATAATAAATGACACATGCACATTTCAACAACTTAATAACTGCTTTGTGATCCATTTTCATTTAATTGAATGTATTATATCAATAAATACATTATAATGTATACACTGCTGCTCAAAAGTTTGGGATCAAAACAATTTTTAATGCTTCTTAAAGACTTGTCTGCTCATCAAGGCCTTATTTGATTAAAATACAGAAAAAGCTGTAATATTGTGAAATATTATTGCAATTAAAATAGTGGTTTTCTATATTAATATTTTTGAAAATATAATTTATTTCAGTGATGCAAAGCTGAATTGTCAGCATAATTACTCCAGTTTTCAGTGTCACATGACCCTCCAGAAATCATTATAATATGCTGCTTAATATTTTTTTTGGAATCTAATACTTTTTTCATGATTCTTTGATAAATAAAACGTTAAAAAGAACAGCATTTATTTAAAATAGAAAACTTTTGTAACAAAAAACACCCCTAATAAATACTTTTATTCAGCAAGGATGTGTTAAATTAGTTAAAAAGTAATAGTAAAGACTTATATTGTTAGAAAATATTTATATTTTGAATAAATGCTGTCTTTTTAACGTTTATTCAACAAAGAATCATGAAAAAAGTATCACAGGTTCAAAATAACATTAAACTGTTTCCAACATTGATAATAAAAGTAATAAATCAATATATTAGAATGATTTCTGAAGGATCATGTGACACTGAAGACTGCAGTAATGATGCTGAAAATTCAGGTTTAAAATCACAGGAATAAATTACATTTTAAAATATATTCAAATAGAAAGCAGTTATTTTAAATAGTAAAAATATTTCAAATATTTACTGTATTTTTGATCAAATAAATGCAGCTGATCAGCACATTAGAATGATTTCTGAAGGATCATGTGACACTGAAGACTGCAGTAATGATGCTGAAAATTCAGCTTTGCATCACAAAAATAAATTATAATTTAAAGTATATTAAAATTAAAAAAACTGTTATTTGAATTGCAATAATATTTCATAATATTAATAGTTTTGTCAGTATTTTTGATCAAATAAATGAAACTTTGCTGAGCATTAGAGACTATATATTCAAACTAATATTCATAGGAACTTTTTGAAAATTGTAAACTTGCATAAAAACTATAAAAAAAAACCGCAGTGGCCAATCAAGCTTGGCCTTGGTGGTTTAACCTCTTAACTGTCACTCCCATGTTTTAACAGAGATGTGAAAATGAAGAATTGAAACTTATTTTTTTATAATTCATGATCACAAACATTTTGTAATATGACTTTAATGTACATTTTCCATGTTAATGCAATGTCTGATTTTAAAATGGCTTTCAAAGCATGAATTTTGAAATTTTGATATCATTTCTTATGATTTCTAAAGTGTGATAAGGAAAAAGGCAATGAATTGTGACGAAGGTCAGAACTCCTGTTATGAAGTAGTTTTTGAGGTGCACTCTTGTCATAATTTAATCTATTATATTTCCTACATAATTTGTGACACAAAATGTCAAATATCTATTTAGGAGCCTTAGACCTTTCCAACGATATATAGTTTGTCAAGATTAGATTAGGATTTAAATGGTGAAGTAAACTTGACAGTTAAGGGGTTAAATCCAGTTTAGGCTTCAGAATTAAGTGGAATCCTGCATGAAACCAAACCATTTAATTCCCTATGTTTTCCCAGTGACAGATTCACATACCTAGAGACAAAAGCAGGACGGTGTGGCCTCGTACTCGGTCCACCTGGATGTGAGTGTAATGCCGGTGTCGAAATAGCAGCGGGCCGTTCTCTGGCATCACCCAGTCCATCATCTCTGGACGCTCCTTCATAAACGCCAGCACTTCACTGCTGAGACCAGTACTGTCATCCACACACTAAAAGAACAAGCACTTTGTTAAAACAAATGGGAACGATTATTGTAAATACAGATTGTAGTTGGTTCTAGATGTAAAAACGTCATTCAAAATCTTTAAGCTCATGCTGTTTAAGTAGCAATGGAGCATTAAAAGCATTAGTCTGGATTACATCATTCAGATTATGACATGATTAGTTCATTCGTTTCCTCATAAAACATTAAGTACACAGTCTTTGTCTTTTTGATTACAACATTAATCGTCTGTGACAACATCAGGTGTTGTAATGTGATTCATCTGGAGATTTTTTTATTTTTTTTTGGCTCAGAACTCTGGAATGAATAATTTAGTAAAGTGGCAATGACTAATATCCTGCAGCTGAAGAAAGGTGCCACTTTTGAGCTCTATAATGACATACACACTACCAGTCAAAGGTTTGGACACACTTCCCCATTCTCTTTGAAGTGTGTGTATATATATATATATATATATATGCATAACAAAAGTCTGGGATCAATACATTTTTAAAGGAGGCTTTTCTGGGGATTATATTGGAAATATTATTACAATGTAAAACAATGTTTTTCTTTATTAATATATGTTAAAATTGTATATTAAAGTTGAATTTTCAGCATCATTACTCCAGTCTTCAGTGTCACATGATCCTTCAGAAATCATTCTAATATATTGATTTATTACTTTTATTATCAATGTTGAAAACCGTTGTGCTGCTTAAAGATTTTTTGGAACCTGTTGCTTTTTTTCAGGATTCTTTGATCAGTAAAAAGTTAAAAAGAACAGCATTTATTTAAAATAGTGTATATTGTTGGAAAACCATTCTATTGTTCAAAAGTTTAGAATTTTTTTTTATTTAAAGTAAATTTTTATTCCCACCTTTATTTGAAAGAAATTCATTCTTTTATTTACCAAGGATGTTAAAGAAAAAAAAAATCACAGGTTCCAAAAAAATAATACTTGGCCGCACAACTGTTTCCAACATATTCTTCGAATAATAAATCAGCATATTAGACTGATTTCTGAAGGATCATGTGACACTTAAGACTGGAGTAACAGCTGATGAAAATTCAGCTTTGCATCACAGAAATAAATTCTATTTTAAAGTATATTCAAATTTAAAACCATTATTTTAGATTATAAAAACATTTTGCAATATTACTGTTTTTTCCTTCCATATTTTTAAAAAATAAATGCAGCTTTAGCTTCGGTGACAGTATAGTTTTTACCGTTCCTGGCCGGTGATTTGCAGGAACTTTGGTAGAGTTGAACTGAGAGGAAGTGAAGATAGTGCTGATTTTAGTCATGTTATACACACACACAGCACTCATGTTCCTGTAAACACAGACAGAATTTCACACTTCAGGACTACAGCTGCACATTCTCTCTTTATTTCATCAGCGTTTGTGGAACTGGGTCAAATGACGGATGTTTCCTGGACTTTAACTTTAACACTGCCCTGACTATAGTGTCTCTATTCAACAGGATATGTTACACTTTACACTAATATGACGACAAATTCAAAATATTAGCCTTTTTTAAACACACATTGAATTTTCATTGGTATTTACAGATTTAAATCATCTATAGCGGCAACACTGTAGTTAAAGTTCAGTGTTACTTTTAAAAGTAACAATGCAATACAACATTGTTTTACTCCCGAAAAAAGTAACTAATTGCATTACTTAGTTACTTTTATGAAAAGTGACATTTTACTTTTGTGTTACTTTTTTATCTGGCCTGAGCTTGCTTGTTTGTTTTTAATTTATAACGTAACATGGCAACATGAGAGCTGTCAATCAATACATGCAAGTAAGTTAACTGTTACTTATTTTCAAAAGTATGTTAAAAATGTTACTTTTCTGGTTACTTGAAAAAGTAATCAAAGTATGAAATGCTTTTGTCTTACCAATAGTTTCTGAAAAGTGCATATATTTTGGTATCGTTTTCTGTTTCTAGTGTGGCCACATCGATCATCTGAGTGAACTCATATCCTCTTCCACAGAACAGACGGGTGTAAATCATGGAGGTCCAGCTGCTCTGAAGATAACTCTTAGAACCGCCTTTGTCGTTCTGAAACAGATAAGAGTCATATGGACTTTTTTATGGTGCTGTTTAGAGCCTGAAAACTCCTGTCTGCCTCCATTGTACAGTAAGTTTCTGCTAAACATCTTTTGCTCTTACAGTTTCAGGTTCTGCAAATGTTTCAGGTTCAGTTTTCTTAAATTGCATAATACAGTCTAATACATTGAAACTAGAGCACTACCCTAATTTTGTACTGTAGATCTATGAAGCAAAAAAGCCTTTTATTGATATGTCATCGTGTACAAAGCTATATTTTTATAATTGCGGAAAACAGGTGTTTACTAGAAAATGTCTCAATGCATCTCTACAGAGCTTCGACAGCATCTGAACTCCCAGAACCTGCATTTGACATCTGTCATCAGCACCTGAGCTTAGAAACTCACAAGAAAAAAGTCCGAATTCTGAGTTTATATCTTGCATTTAATACTTTATATCTTGAAATGACGACTTTATATCAAGCAATTCTGAAAAAAGTACGAATTCTGAGATATAAACTTACAATTTTGAGAAAAAGTCTGAATTCGGAGTTTATATCTTAATTGCAGATACTTTATATCTTGCAATTGTGACTTTATATCATGCAATTCGGAGAAGAAGTCATAATTCTGAGAAATAAACTTACAATTTTGAGAAAAAGGTCAGAATTCTGAATTTATGTCTTGCATTTACAACTTTACAGTATATCTTGCAATTGCGACTTTATATCAAGCAATTCTGAAAAAGTACAAATTCTGAGAAATAAACTTACAATTTTGAGAAAAAGGTCAGAATTCTGAGATTATATCTTAATTGCAGTTACTTTATTTCTTGCAATTACGACTTTATATCATGCAATTCTAAGAAAAAGTCAGAATTCTGAGATATAAACTTACAATTTTGAGAAAAAAGTCAGTTTATATCTTTCAATTGCAACTTTATATCATGCAATGTGAGATATAAACTCACAATAGCCAAGTGCATTTGATATCTCTTTAAACTTTTAAGGAGGTGACGAGTGTATATGACTGGAAAAGTGCATTTCATATTTACTAAGAATAACATTTGTCACATTTAAGGAGGTGAAATGCCGCAGAGGAAACTCAAACATTCACACTTATTGTGTTTAAAGACTGACATGCAAAACACAAAAAAAATCACCCTGCATTTAGTTCTGCTTACTGACAGATGTATCAGATATGACATACATAAATGTGCACTGGATTTTTGAACTCTAACCCTGAATATAAATAAAATAACAGAAGTAAACCTAAATTATGTAAATAGCAGTAACCACGCATTTTTTTTTTTTTTTTTTTTGATGGCAGTATTATGATTGTTAAATAAGGTAAAATATCTTATATAACCAATTGCATTTATTTTTGAATTAATTATTACAGGCTAATACACATTTACTTTTAATTATGATAAAGTAAGCACAACTTGTGTCGATTTATAGAGTGAAAATGCTTGATCGCTTGTATATTTGTATACTTTGACCATCTAATCAATCTCAGCATGCTTTCATTTGTGTCCCCATATGTTTGCCCCATAAAATAAAATTAAAAATTAAATTAAAGTCTTTCTTTGGTCTGTGCTCTGGAAGTGATCTTTTTTTTATGTAAAACTGAAACTAAACTAAATAAAATCTAAATAGAAATGTGCTCACAAAATAAAACCTAAACTAAAACTAACAAAATTATTAATGAAACTAATAAAAACTAAACTAAATATTATTGCAAATTTCAAAATTATATTAAAATAGAACAAATTAAAAAATGCAAAACTATAATAACCTTGATGCAAACTAATACTTATTTCACTCATTAAAATTCAAATCAATTTATAACTTTTCTGAAATGGGTTTTTCTGGATTTTTTTTTATTCTGGATGCTATTGACTGCGTTGCTTAGTTACTTTTATGAAAAGTGATGTTCTGTTGCGTTATTTTTGCGTTGCTTTTTTCACTGATAAAGTAAGTCGATTTATGGAGTAAAAATGCTTGACTGCTTGTATATTTGTATACTTTTACCAACCAATCAATCTCAGCATGCTTTTATTTGTATCACTACATGTTTGCGCCATAAGATTAAATCTTTCTTTGGTCTGCGTGCTGGAAGTGATCATATATATATATATATATATATATATATATATATATATATATATATAATATAATATAATATATATACCTGAAACTAAACTATATACAATCTAAATAGAAATGTGCTCACAAAATAAAAAACTAAACCTAAAACTAACAATTATTACTGAAACTAATAAAAACTAATTTTAAAACGATACTAAAATAAAGCGAATTTAAAAATGCAAAACTATAATAACCTTGATTCAAACCAATGTTTTGCAAATCAATTTAAAACTTTTTTTGGAATGCGTTTTTCTGGATTTTTTTTGTTTTTATTCTGGATGCTATTGACTTTTCAAAACTTTTGTTTTCCACAGAAAAGAAACTCCTACAGGTTTGTAATGACATGATGGGGAGTAAATAAGGACTGTTGTCATTTTTGGGTGGAGTATCATTATCAGATTAGGGAAGGTTAGGGTGCATCACTAATTGCGATCTTTCTTTCTTTTTTACACATCAATTAACAAAATCTAAAGACTTATGCATTTAAAACTGCAGTAAAATGCAAACAAATTAATATGTTTTATGGTGTGATTCTGCTCACCATGCAGCTCTGAGAAACTCGCGGAATCCAGTGCTCAGATTCACCTTCCTTACTTTTGTGTTTCTCTGCGAAGAAGGAATAAACTTTGTCCCGGTGTTGGCCTTTACCAGCAATCAGCTTCAGGTATGTTTGCTCTAAATGTGGCAGATTAAAAAACAACACTGTTTAGAATCACAACAGTATCATTTTTATGAAAACATGGAGTCATTTCAGTGAATTTCAGGGGTTATTCCTCACCCGCTTGAGTCGGCTGAGACCAAATGTTGTCAACTTTGTCATCCTGTATCCTGTACAATCCCTTCTCAGACTTGGTAAAGTACAGCATTTTACCTGAAAGAGTATAATGGAATATAGAAATCAGATAGGATGCCACATGTAGCATGTAATAAAAATAAATAGTTTACATTTTTGGCCAAAATGAAGAACAAGAACACCCTAACATCAAGAAAATAGTTTTGCACATACTGTATTAAAGGCTGTTCCTGTTAAGTTCCTGTTTCTAAAACTAATAATAACAAACTCTATTGTACTCTACTGAAAGGGATGTGCCAAACTACACATTCTCAAAACTGACTAATCCTTGGGTTGGCTCAATAATGTTGATTAGTCAGTTTCTGCATCACTTTCTTAGATTCTTATTGACCCGACACATTTTTTAGCATAACTGACTAATATGTAACTAATATAATACTGAGGAGCGGATTTACTAACAGCTTGCGCCAGCACAAACCCTCTTTTGGCCTTTAACCCGCTGGGCCTCTTGTATGTAAAATTGCATGTTTTTAAATTTTAAAAATCACAGCTTCATCAGAAAGAGATGACACTTGGTGACTTTTGTTGCAGTAGCTATGTGAGCACACAAAAAAATCACTGACATGATTCGGATATGTTAAAAGGTTAAAAAAATAGTCACACTTGGCTCCTTCACGGTCAAAAATTACCAACATAAGAAATTAATAGGAAATATGAAAAACTGCAATAATTCAGAGAATCTTTTGTTGGTACAAGCTACAAATCAGCCATTGTGCTGGAAAAAAGTGTTCAGCAATCAAGCAATTTTAATGTGAAATGTTGCATTTATCGAAAGATAACAAATGAATACAAATAAAATGTAATTCTAGTGGAAAAAAGGTTGTATAAAAAGTGTGTAGTATCATTAAAAAACCCTCAAAATTCTAAATAATAATCACAAAATATTATTGAACAAAAATGTATTTCATTGATTTTCGTAAAGAAGAAAAAAAGTTACTTTTTAAGGCTTTGATCTTCTTCGTTTAAGCCAAGTTTGACTCGAATAGGTCCAGAGGGTTAAAAAAACTACCCACACTGGAAAAATTTGTGATGAAAAGGCTTGGCTTTGCTAAATATGAATTGGTAGGAGTTTCTGGGGAGAGGCTTGCTGTTACTACAGGGTTCATACAAAGTGCTTGAAATACTTTGACTTTCTGAAATTAAAGGCCTGGAAAAACATTGAAAATAGCAAATTTCTGAAAAGGTATTAAAAAAGTTCTTGAATTACTATTATCTTTTTAACACTTTAGAATTCACGCTATTCAAAAATTTAGCACGTTTCAATTAACAACTCCACTTCCAAAATAAAAATCTAAGATGTTCATGTGTTTCTTTGATCGCAACGAAATCATTTTTGGAGAAAAACATTCCAGGATTTTTCTCCACATAGTGGACCACAATGGTGCTCAATGAATTGAAGGATTAAAAATGCAGTTTCAATGCACCTTCAAAGGGCTTTCTTTGTGGTTAACTATGGTCTTTTTTTTTTTTTTGACGGATTGTTTCACTAAATAAGACTCTTATTCCTCGTCTGGAATCATTTAGAGCTCTTTGAAGCAGCATTTAAGCTGCATTTTTAACCTTTAATCCATTGAGCACCATTGGAGTCCACAATATAATTTCCTCAAAAAAACTTAATTTCTTTGCAACTGAAGAAAGAAAGACATCAATATCTTGGATGACATGTGGGTGAGTAAATTATTAAAAGAATTTATCTGGAAGTAGAGTAACCCTTCAATAGATTGCGTTGGTCATTATGGAAAAGAGAGGTGTCTGTATTCTTTACTTTGAGCATTGTCAGTAAATCACCCGCAGAAATTTCCACTCCAATCAGCACTTGTGGAATTGCAGTTTCATACAGATTTGCCCTGTTTACTAAATCTAACCCTAAATAAACAGCACAGTAAACAAGCAAAGAGCTAAACGAGCACAAAAACTGAAGGTTTCCCAATGACTGTCCGAACTCTGAAGTGACTGACTTGATAAGTTCTTCGTGACCTTTTTAGAGAGGTTTTTAGCGTGCAAACTGTAAACATGCAATGTAAACAAAAAATAAACGAACAAGCAGATAAACCCAACAGTTGTCTTTTAATTACTTAATCAAATAGTAATTTTACTAATCAATCATAATGTTGATTTCCTATTACTTAAACAAATAATCAGAAGCCCTTGAATAGGGGTCTGTACACGAGTCAGTACAGATCTATATATGGTGATATCTCTAGGCCATCAGCACACGGAACTAGTTCCTCTATCAGTTCCTCATCAAAACGACTCGAATAAGCAATGCCAATGTGCTGAATTTAAGACTTCCTGTCAGACACTTTCTGCAGATACTGTAGTTGAACCAAAATGGCCATTTGAACTTTTTGGAGACTAACACGTTCCAAGAATGGAAGAATGTCCAAATAAGATTTTCAGTGCAGTCTTCTCACAAAAGGTGGACTAGTGTTGAAATATCTTAACTGCAGCTACGCTAGTTATTTCTCTATTTGTTTCTCTGTTTCTGCCACAGGATTTCCATCCCATGGTAACTAGAAATCACACGAGATCAAGTCTGGATTCAGAATATCCGAGAAGAGATGATGCCAACCCCTCAGAGGACCGTTGATGATGCCAGCCTTGAAACAACATACGGCACTAAACTAAAAGTTTGATTGCAACTAGGGCCGGGACTTTAACGCGTTAATTTAGATTAATTAATTACACAAAAATAATGCGTTAAATTTTTTTAACGCATTTTAATCGCACTAAGTTTTGCACCGCGGAACGTTTCTCACTGGATTGGATTCGGCGGACCGATTATACTGGAGCACAAACTAGCGTTCAGACAAGCCAAAGAACTTATACAAAAGAAGCTGCGTCCGTCCTAAATAGTATTGTATGTCCCAAATCGTAGTATGTTTAAAAAGTATTCCAAAGATTCCCGGATGGTCTACTACTTAACGATCAATGCACACTCTTAACGGCTAATATTGCCCGCAACACACTGCGCCGTGAACGAGGATTCGATTAGAACTACAAACACGCATAAAAAGTGTTAAAAAACTACAAACATGGAGGATATACGCGACCAACGGACAGGTAGAGAAAGGGGTTTGAGTGATAAATAATCAGTGTGTAACCTGATAAAAACTATTTTTTAAATGTTATCCGCGTTATATTCCATGTGCAGCAACATTTATAATGATAGGTTTGGTCATTAACGTTTAAATGCATAATTAAGCAAACACAAGAGCAGAGTTCTCGGAATGAAAGACTCGTTAAAGAACGTGCCTCTTGCTACACTTAATGGCAATATTGCACTGGTCTGTTGGACTTGGTTGAACAAAAATAAACAATATTTTGTTGCTTAAGCTTATGTATTCAGTCATTATTCAATGGTATACTAAAAATCCATGTAAAAATCTTAATTCTCACTGTTCTCAGGTCAAATATTTACATGCGATTAAAATGCGATTAATTTCGATTAATTAATTACAAAGCCTCTAATTAATTAGATTAAATTTTTTAATCGAGTCCCGGCCCTAATTGCAACACATAATCATTACTATTAGTGTTCATCATCTGTTTTTGATTACACCATTACTGATTTTAACATTTGTACCATATGTACATAGACTTGTCATACAGTAGTCACCACTGATAAGCTACTAAATATATTATAGTAGCCTACATTTTTGTACAGCTGCTTTGCAACGATTTGTATTGTGAAAAGCGCTGTACATATAAACTTAAGTTGAATTGAATTTGCATTCTGCACTCTGAAGTTCTGTTCTGAAGCAAACGATTCATGAACCTGCTCTGAATTTTCAATCTAATTCAGAGCAGTAGAAAAAGTTCAGAAGAACTGTAACATTTGTAACATTATAAATGTCTTTTTCATCTCTTTTGATCAATTTAATGAATCCTGACTAAATAAAAGTATTATTTTCTATCATTTAATTCCCCCCCAAAAAAAGAATTCCTGACTCCAAGCTTTGTTGTTCATTTGGATCATATGATATTATTCATCAAATAATGAAATCAAATGATTCACGCTCCAAAGTTCAGATCTGAAGCAAAAGATTTAGAACCCGCTCCGAAATCCCAATCTAAATAAATGAATCACGTGCCGTGCTTCAAACATTGAATCATTTTGCAGTACAATGGTTGAACTGACTCAAAGTTTTGGAAAGCTCTGTTTCACCCATAACTATACATTCTTTTTAAAATCATTAAAAGCGATGTCATAATTCTAAAATCAATGGCTCTTTCAATTGAATCTGGTTTTTGCTAGTAAATATCTTAAAATGAATGATCTAAGTCACAAATCCGAATCAATCCAGCGTAAATGACTCGCTCAAATGATTCGGTTCATCTCTTTGCATCTTCAGCAATGTTTCCATGACATGTCAGTACTACTGCTGGCTTGGCTCGCTAGTTTCATGACCGGAAAAGAAAGTAAGGCGTTTTTTTGAAAATTGCATGAAAAGATGTGCTTATTGACAAAAATCAAACATTTATTTCATAGATAAGTTGTGTTTTCATTATTCAAGCACTTTAAGCACCTTGTACGAACCTTGCAAATAGGTTTGGAATAATGAGTGATATTTTGTGAAGGTATCAGTCAACTCTCTGGTTAAATATTAACTATCAATATGTAGTATAAGCAATAAATGATATCTCATGCAAATACACCCAACTGCATGTTAGTTTCATCAGAAGCACCCCTGGGTTTCAACATGTCTGCAGTTTCCTGAACAAGTTTGCAAAACTGCGTAAAACAGTCATGTTGAAACCGTTGTACTCAAAACACATGGCTGCAAAAACACTGCCTTAATATTTTAAATCGCCTGCAAGGAGTCGGAAATAAGACCGTTCCACTACCCAACCTTTCATAAGAATGATGGAGAGAAAGAAGGATTCTTTAAGAAACCAAACCAGGCACAGCCTCCCCAATATGTTCCAAGCTCTAATATGAAATAATAATACTCCACTGTGCTCAGCTATGAGACGAACAATAAGCTAGTCATTTTGTCAAGAATCTCTGAGTGGGTGGTCAAGAATGTTGCCTCAATGGCAGAGATCAAGATTCTAGTGATCGTGCAATACTCACCGATAAGTAACGACGGCTCATTAATATCTGGCTCGTAATTTTCTGACGTGAAGCAATTGATCTGAGAATAACTGGAGTTCTGGAAGAAAATGCATGGCTCAGTTTCATACATTTACATGAGATTATAATGCGCATAGTGTGAAACCGTGTAAGAACGGGACATACCAAGTTACAGCACACTGCATTTCCATCAGACGATGTACAGATGAACAGGATATTGCTGTCAACGCCTTCTCTGAGCAGAGAGATCCTGTTAGGACAGTGCTGCTGGAAAAATCAACAATTAAACAGCGGTCAGTGACCTTTAATGTGACACAAACTACATTGAAGCAACGTACATTATTGTCCATAGCCATTATAAAAGTTGAAGGAGAAGTTGTATGCCGACAGAAATTGCAATCATGAGATGAGAATATGAGTCAGACAAGTTTCCCACTGACATTTTGGAATAATCTAGGGTTTTATTGCTTTAACATTTAACAACTTGCATAACAAATTTGCTAGAACTAGAAAACAACCAGAATTTTTTGCCTTTTGTGTCCTCACTATAGATCGTGATGTTATTTTCTACAAAATTTCAACAACATCAATTTTAAAGTTGTATTTGAAGTAAAAACACTTGTGAACTTTTCAGAACTTTTAAGTTTTTACTTGTATATAATTGTAAACATTTTACAGCATTTTAAACCACTAAATATCACCATTTTTCCTGCGTCTGCCAATGAATACAACACTTATTTTATTTTAATTTATCTTGTTTGGTGCATCAGTAATCGAGTTTGAGTATTCAATTCATAAAAGAATAATAAACATTTTTAGCTTGTCTCTCAAAATATTGTCCATCCTGTTATATTTGACTACTGGCCCTTTAAATGAAATTTGGAGAAAGGACATCATTTTATTGAAGGGAAAACAACTGGCCTCTGTTTAGTTATTTGTCTGTTTTTTGCTTATTTTTTCTTTCCAACTTTATCTGGTGAACTTCAACATGTCCACCCTGTTATGTGGAATATGAAAAAGTCTCATTTGTGAAAGTCCCATTTTAAAAACCATCCAATTCTTTATTTGACAGACTTTGTGTTCAAAAGTTTTTCAGATTTGGCTGTAATGGCTGATTTTGGGTCAAAATGTAAGTCAGTTAAGTCAGAAAACATAACAGGATGGACACATTTAGTGTACATAGTGATAGTGACAACAATTGATGTTAATTTCACATTTATAAATATTTAAAATTGTTTGCCCCTGTCATTTGTCCCTCATCCTCATTTTCATTTAGTTAGGTTTATAATTGCTTGAATTAATATACCACCATATATTTATATACCAAAATATTTTTTCACATTTTACAGCTCCCTATCATGATTACACAAGAATTAATTTCATTGATTTCAAGTATTATGATGTCAAAGAGGCACCAAATGCTTGATGGTTATTTGCTTGTAAACTAGTAAAACAGGTTATTTTCAATAAACTGACTGTCCCTGATTATCAGACTCAAGTGTAAACACTAAATAAAACCTGATCCTGTGGGAATCCCGGATATTGAAAGTTGTGCACAAACATCGTTTGTACTTTAATACTTACAGAGGTGTCTGAATCTTTGCTTTCATTCTTACAAAGAGTCACGTTCACCTAAAGAAGGATTCAGGTACAATAAACACATCATATTACAAACAAAAACACAATTACGCAATGACAGACGTCTTCATGATTGCTCATCATGTTACACAAGCCAAACTTATAAATTGCTTTAATAATAATTTGTTTTGCATTGGAGAAGTTACAGTACATGTGCTTTTGCATAATTGCTTAAAGTAAAATATTGTTTTCTTGGCAGATGAACTAGATTGATCAGCTGACGGGAACGGTTCGGATCAAAAAAATTTTTTTAGTGTTTTTATAGAAGACTCTTCTGCTCACCAAGCCTGCATTTATTTGATCCAAAGTACAGCACAAACAGTAAAAATGTGAAATATTTTTACCATTTAAAATAACTGCTTTCTATTTGAATATTGTTTACATTTAATTTATTCGTGTGATTTCAAACCTGAATTTTTAGCATTATCACTCCAGTCACATGATCCTTCAGAAATCATTCTAACATTCTGATTTGCTGCTCAAAAATATTTTATTATTATGTTGAGAACAGCTGAGTAGAAAAAGTTCGGAAGAACTGTAACATTTGTAACATTATAAATGTCTTTATCATCACTTTTGATCAATTTAATGCATCCTAACTAAATAAAATATTAATTTCTATCATTTAATTCCTAAAAATGTAAGAATTCCTGACTCCAAGCTTTGCTGCAAAAGCTTTTTATTTCAGATAAATACGGATATTTGGATCATATGATATTATTCATCATAAATGTTTCTTGAGCAGCAAATCAGCATATTATAATGATTTCTGAAGAATCATGTGACACTGAAGACTGGAGTAATGATGCTGAAAATGCAGTTTGATCACAGAAATAAATTACATTTTAAAATATATTCAAATAGAAAGCAGTTATTTTAAATACGAAAAATATTTCAAGTTTTTACTGTATTTTTAATTAAATAAATGCAGCAAATCAACATATTAGAATGATTTCTGAAGAATCATGTGACACTGAAGACTGCAGTAATGATGCTGAAAATTCAGCTTTGATCACAGAAATAAATTACATTTTAACAGATATTCACATAGAAAATAGCTATTCGAAATTATAGTAATATTACACATTTTACAGTATTTTTGATCAAATAAATGCAGCAAATCAGCATATTAGAATAATTTCTGAAGCATCGTGAAACTGAACACTGCAGTAATGATGCTGAAAATCCAGCTTTGATCACAGATATAAATTACATTTTAAAATATATTCAAATAGAAAGCAGTTATTTTAAATAGTAAAAATATTTCAAATTTTTACTGTATTTTCGATTAAATAAATGCAGCAAATCAGCATATTAGAATGATTTCTGAATAATCATGTGACACTGAAGACTGGAGTAATGATGCTGAAAATCCATCTTTGATCACAGAAATAAATTACATTTTAAAATATATTTAAATAGAGAGCAGTTTTTTAAATAGTAAAAATATTTTTAAAAATTTACTGTATTTTGATCAAATAAATGCAGCAAATCAGAATGATTTCTGAAAGATCATATGACACTGAAGACTGCAGTAATGATGCTAAAAATTCAGCTTTGATCACAGAAATAAATTACATTTTAAAATGTATTCAAATAGAAAGCAGTTATTGTAAATAGTAAAAATATTTCACATTTTTACAGTTTCTCCCATATTTTAAATCAAATAAATGCAGGCTAGATGAGCGAAAGACACTTATTTAAAAAGAAAAAAAAAACTGTTTAAAAACTTTTGGTATTGTGTGTATATATAATGCATATGACTATGAGGTACCTTATGGGGTTTGGTATCTTTTGTTGGGATGATAGAATAGAGGCTGTCCTTTCCTCCAACCCAAATGATTTTGTTCCCAGAGGTCCTGACAAGCTTCACCAAACTAATATTATTGCTTTCAAAAGTAAACCTGGTTATTCCTAAAACACAAAAACAGGCTGAACTCAAAGTGTGCAGCATATACAGTACAAACATTGTGAATTAAATACATATTGTTTATAGCAGTTCCTGTATGTTCATACACAAGATATACACAAAAAAACTGCAGAAGTGAGTCTGAGATAAGCCTCTCAGTGGTTTGTGGGTGTTTAAGATAGTGTCGTGATAAAATAGGCGTCAAAATGACAGTTTGATACAGTTATAATGTAAACAAAATGAGACTTTTTTTTCTTGAATATTTGTGTACGTTTTTCGCACCGCCTTTTACAAAGTTCGTCACAGTTTTGGATCTAAACATAATATTAATATCTAATATTTCTCTATGTTCTAGCTGTTTAGAAACGAAAGTCTTGAGAATAAACGGGAATATTGTGAGTAAATGTTCGCTTACCTTCACTTTTGAGCGTCACTCGAGCATCATAATGTACTTTTGTCGAAGTAACACTTGAAATACATAAGAACAGCAGACAAAAACACGTCCAGTCCATCTTTACTCGAGCGTTTATGACGGATTTATAAGCGGATCTTTAATAATCGCCTGTGTTCATCTGTCACTTTACTTCCTCTCAAGGGAAGTTTGAATAAAGGAGGGGCGGTCTTTCGGTTTTTCTTCAGTTATTTCTACTCGTGATAATGATGGTTTAATTTCCTGTAAGCGTGGGAATTTAATTACACACTTAGTTTTAAGTAAAACGATATAGCCTAATATATTATGCATATGTTATTGATCAACTCATAATAATTAATTATAAATGTGTAAGAGCTATAACTGCCAGTTTACGGTCTAAACTGGATAAATGTAATATAAATTACAGTTTTACAATAAAATAAAATAACTGTTGTATAACTGAATAAACTGAATTGTAGTAACCTACTGTAGTTGTCCACAAGATGTCCTCATCATAACAGACCGAGATCTGTTTTTATTAGGCTATTTATTTTTGGGCTGCACGATTATGACAAAAATCACAATTGTAGATTATTCCCCTGAAATTGTGATTATCACAATTTACATTGATGGATGTTTTAAATAGCTTTTTGTTTAAAGCAACTGCAGGCCATCATTTTATATAGAAATAAAAACAAACTGAAAACACTCCTCTTGAAATGCTTTTAATGCTTTTCTCGTTGCCACAAATGCCAAGGATACATTGGTGTCTTAAAGTAAAAATGTGCAATATGCATTTTTGAGCATGCTTTTCTCACGGTATACAGTATTATCATGATTTTGAAATTTATTTGCAAAAAAGTGGTGTCATAATACAGTAGTTGAAACTATTTTCTTATTACAAAAATAACTGGACATTTAAAAACGATAAAGAAATATAATAGAAAAAAAATAAGGTTACACAGATTAAAGTGCAAATTCACAATGAGCAATAGCTACATTCGCTACATAAGTTATTAATCTTTGTTAAAAAGTACAACTCTTAGTTAATGATAATGTACCTCATTAAATTACACCATTGCAACTTTTTTAACAATTTGTTATTAAATATAATTCTTTAAAAAAAGGCTTTAAACATAGCAGTTTAGTCTACAACAAGAACAATTGCACAGTACAGAATATGTAAATGTATTTGTAGTATTGAAATTACTAAACATATTTGAAAAACATCTTAGTATATAGGTCAATGATTAAACATAAAAACAATACGTTCTGCTTTAAGTTGTTGTTTTTCCAAAATATTAATATAATACATTTCTTCACTAATTTACTGAAGACACCCACTAAAATGTCATTCAGTCATGACGTATTAAGAGGAATTACTTAAACCTAAAAATGTAGAATTACAACTAATTAGTATTTGTGGTTTAGGTTTTGCCCATCTTACTCATTTAAAGCACAATACAATTTAATTTTCTTTTATATATTTTAATATGTACAAGACTAAGAATACAAGAATACGCATGTTTGAATTTGTATATAAATAATGTGTTACACTCAATGACATTATTTCAACCAAATTTTGACATTTGATTCTCTACAAACTTATTTGTCATTTTAAAAGTGGACATTTTAACTTGGCCATAAAACAAAAACGTTTGTAAATTTCTTAACGTCTTTGTCCCATATTTATTTTTCACTATAACCTGTGGATGTTTGAAGATTTGTTTGAACAAGGCCATCATTAGAGACCCCTGATCTGCATTAAAACTAATGTTTGTAAATAATGCAAATATACAGGTATGTGCTGAAGAATTTGAATATCGAGGGAAAGACCGTTTATTTCAATAATTCGTTTCAAAAAGTGAAACTTGTGTGTTATATTAGTTCACTACAAGCAGAAAGTGAAATATTTCAAGCCTTTATTTGTTTCAGTTTTAATGATTATGGATTAAAGATGAACAAAAACGCCAAATCCAGTATTTCACAAAATTAGAATATTTCATGTGACCAATAAAAAAAAAGGATGTTAAACACATGTTGGCCTTCTGAAAAGTGTGTTAATGTACTGTATTATGTCCTCAGTACTTTATTGGGCCTCCTTTTGCACTAATTCCAGCATCAAGGCGGCGATCAGCCTTTGACACAGTTGAGGTGTTATGGAGCCCAAGTTGCTTTGATATTGGCCTTCAGCTCATCTGCATTGGGAGTCTCTGTTCTCTCATCTTCCTCATCATAGATGTTCAATGGGGTTTAAGTCAGGTCAGTTTGCCGTCCAATCGAGGACAGTTATTCCATGGCTATTAAACCACGTACTGCTAGTTTTGGCTTTGTGAGCAGGTGCCAAATCCTGCTGGAGAATAAAATCATCCTCTTCAAAAAGCTTGATTATGCATCATCAAGCCACTCCTGAACCAAAAACAACGTCAGAAGCGTCTGTGCTGGGCTAAGGAGAAAACATACTGGTCTGTTGCCCAGTGATCCCAAGTCCTGTTTTCAGATGAAAGCAAATTTTGCACTTCATTTGGAAATCAAGGTCCCAGAGTCTGGAGGAATAGCGGAGAGGCACCAAAGTCAAGCTGCTTCAAGTCCAGTGTGAAGTTTCCACAGTCAGTGATGGTTGGTCATTGTCTTTTATGAAGTCCACAGTCAACGCAGCTGTCTACCAGGAAATTTTAGAGCACTTCCTGCAGCCGCCAAGCTTTTCGGAGATGATGATTTTATTTTCCAGCAGGATTTGGCACCTGCTCACAAAGCCAAAGCTACCAGTACCTGGTTTAATAGCCATGGAATAACTGCTTGATTAGCCGGCAAACTGGCATGACTTAAACCCCATTGAACATCTATGATGAGGAAGATGAGAGAACAGAGACTCCCAATGCAGATGAGCTGAAGGCCAATATCAAAGCAACTTGGGCTCCATAACACCTCAACTGTGTCAAAGACTGATCGCCGCCTTGATGCTGGAATTAGTGCAAAAGGAGGCCCAATAAAGTACTGAGGACATAATACAGTACATTAACACACTTTTCAGAAGGCCAACATGTGCTTAAGATGCTTTTTTTTTATTGGTCACATGAAATATTCTAATTTTGTGAAATACTGGATTTGGCGTTTTTGTTCATCTTTAATCCATAATCATTAAAACTGAAACAAATAAAGGCTTGATATATTTCACTTTGTGTGTAGTGAACTAATGTAAAACACAAGTTTCACTTTTGAAACAAATCATTGAAATAAATGGATCTTCCTCGATATTCTACAATTTTGGCACATACCTGTATAAATCTAATCAGCATATCCTCAAGTAAATATTTGTGTGCTTTAGTTTAAAATCCAGCCAGTTTATTGTGCAAACTCAGCAGGAAGAAGCGGCCAAAATGGACCATTGCCACACAGAGTCATCCTTCAACTGCAGAATTAATATAACAAGCTTGCAATCTCACGCCAATAACTGCAAGAGAAGGAAAGACTAACTGTCTAGTGAGCTTTTATTATTTATGATCGGTCACAAATGACTCTGATTAACTATCAGAAAACATGGTGACGTTGGTTAGATAGATGAGAGGAGCTGAAGGACGATGGAGGACGTCCGTAACCAGCAGCCCGTCTGTGTTTCTGTGCTCGTCTTCTTCTGTAAGGGACTGATAGAAGCGGTTTTGCTGCTCATCTTCATCTGGATGCTGCTGCAGGTCCTCTTCAGCAAACACCTGGAAGGTACACGGCTTGGAGCCTTTTCAACGCACTAACTCTTACAATGAATGTTGTTTTGTTGTGAATTACGGAAGTAATTTTATAAAAGCTTATAATAGAGTTTCAGAGATGTGTTCTGGTCAAGCTCAGACACTCATCTTTATTAATTATGACTTGATTGTTTACACAAGGACACAAGAAAACGTACAGGATGTACAGAAAGACCAACAGCTTACATAACAGTGTCTAGTTCATATTTACATTGATGTGTTCGAATTATCAAACGGATTTATGTAATTTGATCAAACAAGATACATGCGATGAAAATATGATATATAAGGGGAAAATATTAATTGAAAACTAATTAAAAAAATATTTAGCTTGTCTGCATTCATTTTGTAATATGTGACCCTTGACCAAAAAATGTTTTGGCATAGCCGAAAATACACTGTATGAGTCAAAATTATTGATTTTTCTCTTATGCCAAAATCATTTGGATATTAAGATCATGTTCCTACCGTAAATATATCAAAAGTAAATTTTTGATTAGTAATATGCATTGCAAAGAACTTAATTTAAACAACTTTCATTTTCTTTTTCTCCTAATTTTTTTTTTTTTTTTTTTGCCCTCAGATTCCAGATTTTCAAATAGTTGTGTATCAGCCAAATAAATTTCAAATAATTGACCCTTATAAGAAATAAATGGGGTATTTCATTGCTTTGGATAAATGCATGTTTCCCACTGTACTGGAAATGACAACTTGCCCCAACCTGAGATTTATGATTAATATATTGATGGAAAAAGGGCTTGTGTCACAGTTTTGTCAGTAAACCTGAGATTTGTGACCCTGGAAGACGAAGTCTTACGTAGCACTGGTATATTTGTAGCAATATCCAAAAATACATTGTATGGGTCAAAATGATACATTTTTCTTTTATGCCAATAATCATTAGGATATTAAGTAAAGATCATGTTCCATGATGATTTTTAGTAAGTTTCTTACCATGAATATTTTAAAAAGTAAATTTTTGATTAGTAATATGCATTGCTAAGAACTTCATTTGGACAACTTTAAAGGTGATTTTCTCAATATTTAGATATTTTGCACCCTCAGATTCTAGATTTTTAAATAGTTGTATGTCAGCCAAATATATTTCAAGTAATTGACCCTTATGACTGGTTTCGTGGTCTGGGGTCACAAATAAATGTGGTATTTCATTGCTTTGGATAAATGCATACATGTCCCCCACTGCACTGAAAATGTGACAACTTGCCCCAACCTGAGATTTATGATTAATATCTTGCTGGAAAAAAGGCTTATGTCTCAGTTCTGTCAGTAAATCTGAGATTTGTGATCCTGGAGCACAAAACTATAGTCTTAAGTAGTACAGGTATATTTTGTAGCAATACATTGTATGAGTCAAAATGATCAATCTTTTTTTTATGCCAAAATCATTAGGATATTAAGATCACGTTTCATGAACATGTTGTAAATTTCATACCATAAATGTATCAAAAGTTAATTTTTGATTAGTAATATGCATTGCTAAGAACTTCATTTTGACAACTTTAAAGTTGATTATCTCAATATTTTGATTTATTTATTTTATTTTTTATTTTTCAGATTCCAGATTTTCAAATAGTTGTAACTCAGCCAGATATATTTTAGTTTTGTGGTCCAGGGTCACATATAATTACTGTCATACATTTCAGGTTGGATAAAAGGAAAGGAAGCAAAGATTTTGCTTCCTGGATTTCCTGTTTCATTCAGAAATACAGTGAACGTCGGATTGCAAAGGCAGCATTTTGTTGGCTTTGCTGACAGGAATAATGAGCTCTCAGTTTGGGTGAGATCAGACTTTTTATGACCCCTCTGAAAATTAATGTTGTGTTCAGCAGGAATTTTATGACTTAGCGGAACTACATGAGAGTGTGTTGAACTGTGGTGAACCTGCTGTATTTATACTTCTGTGTCCATAAATGAATGACAGCTGTTTAAAGAAGTTCAGTTCCAGAACAAAATTTACAGATAATTTACTCACCCCCTTGTCATCCAAAATGTTCATGTCTTTCATTCTTCAGTGGTATAGAAATAGTGTTTTGAGGAAAACATTTCAGTATTTCTCTTCATATAGTGGACTCGGCTGTGATCGTTTAGAGTCATTTAAAGCTGCATTTTGTAAACTATCTGTATATTTTTGTTCTGGAAGTGAGCTTCTCCTTTAAATAGATTGTTTAGTTAGATTTACAGAGCTATTTTTACAGTTTCTACCATTATTGCACTGGAAAAGTATGGTTCGTTTAACAGCAGGACATGCATAGTTTTTAGAAAAATACTTAGGAAAACAACTTTTCATTTTATTTGGCAAATAAAACTATCTGGTAAAAGCTCATGTGCACCCACTGAAAATGTGACAACTTGCCCCAACCTGAGATTTATGATAAATATCTTGCTGGAAAAAAGGCTTGTGTCTCAGTTTTGTCAGCATAAACCAGTGAAGGTCAGTAAACCTGAGATTCGTGTCCCTAGAAGACAAAACTAGTCTGAAGTAGCATGGGTATATTTGTAGCAATAGCCAAAAATACTTTGCATGGGTCAAAATGATTGATTTTTCTTTTATGCCAATAATCATTAGGATATTAAGTAAAGATCATGTTCTATGAAGATATTTTGTGAATTTCCTACCATAAATATATCAAAAGTTAATTTTTTGATTAGTAACATAAATTGCTAAAAACTTTATTTGGATAACTTTAAAGGCGATTTTCTCAGTATTTCGATTTTTAATGTCCTATCCTACCAAACCATACATCAAAGGAAAGCTTATTTGTTCAGCTTTTAGATGATGTATAAATCTCAATAATAAAAAAATACCCTTATTGCTGGTTTTGTGGTCCAGGGTCACATTTTAGTCTTTGTTTTAACAGGCTGCATTCGTTTCTGATAAAATCTACCTGCATTATAAATTCGGAATTTGAGAGATTCATTCAATTTTGCCTAGTAGATCACTCGGAAACAACAGAAATCCATCGCTTCTATTTATAATCCCGCCGTCTTTAAATGCATTGCTTCCCTAATTCGAATCGCCGCGTGCCATCACGCATCAGCGCTGAACCGAATTGATTTCTCCGCCGCGGTGCGCGTGACTGGCGCGCGTTCGCGTCCGGCTGATTTATAGAGTCGTGCCCGTGGACGCGCAAGGACTCGTGTGCTGCTGAAGTTTAATGTGTGAGCACTCAATAGAGAGCATGACTGCGGATCAGACAACACTAGTAAGTCAGATTTAGCTTTAGCTGCTGGTTTGAGGAGTCAGCAGTCTCTGGAAACATGCAGATAGAACTTGAAGGTAAGGAAAAATATATCTTTGTGCTAGTTTAGATGTTTTATTGATTGTTTTGCATGCTATTCTTGCTTGGTTTTATTGATGAGCAAATGAACAAAAGCAGCACCTTCATGCAGTTATTTAAAGAAATGTTTTAATGTTCACAAGAGTACTGAAGACACAGTTGGCTTGTGATTGCATAGTTGTTATTGATTATATTAAATGAGTTATATGCATAAACGTCATTCTAAGCGGTTTGACATCAGCTCTGGTTCTGATCACCGAAGCCTGTCGGTGATTAGAACCCAGGGCCATTTCCTGTGTGCACTAATGTGATCAGAAATGATGAGTTGCATTCGGACAGAAAGAAGCGCAGTAAACAATTTGCCTCTAATTGTCTTGGTGCACTACAGCAGAATAGCAATGTTTCATATTGCTTAACTAGATAGGATACTCTAGGAGTGGGCGGCATGACCAAACTGCAATGAGTCATTAAAACTACTGATGATTTTTGTGAAATCATGCTGCAGTAAATCCAAACACGTGCCCTGAGCCAGACTCCTTGGGAGTTTAAACCATAAAGTTGGTGTCAATAGAAATGATGGATTTCGTCTTCATATTGATTATTTCTTGTTTGTTTGTTTATTTTACTAGCACATCTCCAAATCCTATTGGCTGTCGGCTTGGCCGTTCTCTGTTTCTGCCTGGTGATTGGCTGCATCGTCTGCTGCTGGCATCGGAAGTCCCGCCCCTCGGATGACAAGGAGGCGGGGCTTTCCTTACCTCCTCTACCTGCAGATCAAGTTACGGTGACTCTAAGCCCCTCCCCTTCAATCAACACTCTGCCAATCAAACAGCAGTATGAGGAACTGGATGGAGATGTTCTAGACTATCCTTCATTTAACAGCAGCTCGACGCCGTCGGAAGACGATCTTTCCTTACCATCTTATCCTCCGAAGTCTCGTTTCAATCTACGGCGGCTCAGCTCTCCCGCCGTTCCCTACAAACCTTCTAAACCAGTTCGTAATCGTTCATCACTCCCCACCATTCCTAAACTTAGTCTGGTTGGGAAGTCACGCCGGGCGATTGATCGCAAAAACAGTGAAAATGTTTCATTTTCGGAAAGCGCCAGGCTTAACGCAGACAATGCCCGACATTACGGCTCTGGTTCTCACAAACCCACACCTTCCCTTCACTTCACCCTTCTTTTCTCACCAACACAAGGTAAACTCACCGTCACCATTCTGGGTCTCTACCGGGGCTCTAGGAAGCTGAGCGGGACTATGGTGAAGGCCTGTCTGCCTCCGCTCTGCCCCACGCCGCTTCAGGGCGGTCCCACACGCAGACACAGCCTCTCTCCGGAGGCTCCGGCACAGGTGTTTCAGCTCCAGGTGAAGTCAGAAGAGGAGCTCCAGTCCTGCACGCTCAGACTGACTGTGTCCAGCAGGGATTTCTCAGGTCTGAGAGAGACGGCCGTGGGTGAACTCGAACTGGCATGCGCTGAAATCCACTGGGAGCCCGACTGCGCCGTCACCTTCAATCGGCAACTCAATCCCGCGAGGAGGAGGCTGAGGAAGGTATTGGAGAATATGCATCATGATTGTACACTTGCCGACTTTGTATATGGTTATGGAGAGAAACTGGGCATCATACACCAAACAAATGAAGGCTTACTTTGATTCTGATTCCTGTGGAAGCCAGTTTCTACCGCTGAAAAGAAAGTAACTACGATTTTTATCTCACAATTCTGAATTCTCATTTCACAGTTGCATGATTTAAACTCATAATTCTGACTTTTTCTCAGAATTACATGATATAAAGTCGCAATTGCAAGATATAAACTCAGAATTCTAACTTTTTTTTCTCAGAATTGTGAGTTTATATCTTGCAATTGACTTTTTCTCAGAATTGCATGATATTAAGTTGAGATTGCAAGATATAAACTCAGACTTCTGACTTTTTTCCTTACAACTGTTTATATCCCGCAATTCTGACTTTTTCTCAGAATTGCATGATATTAAGTCGCAGTTGTAAGATAGAAACACAGAATTCTAACTTTTTCTAAAAATTGTGAGTTTATATCTCACAATTCTGACTTTTTCTCAGAATTGCATTATATAAAGTCACAATTGCAAGATATAAACTCAGAATTTTGACCTTTTCTCAGAATTACATGATTTAAAGTCGCAATTGAAAGATTTAAACTCAGAATTCTGAATTTTTTCTAACAATTGTGAGTTTATATCTCACAATTCTGACATTTTCTCAGAATTGCATGATACAAAGTTGCAGTTGCAAGATGTAAAGATGTAATTGCAAGATATAAACTCAATTCCGACTTTTTTCAGAAGTGTGAGTTTATATCAAAATACTGACTTTTTCTCGGAATTGCATGATATAAAGTTGTAATTGCAAGATACAGTATAAAACTGACTATAAACTTGCAATTGCAAGAAAAAGTCATAATGAGATAAAGTGAGATAAAAAGTCACAACTACCTTTTTTATTTTTAATTCAGTGGTGGAAACGTTAATCACACAATAACACATTTCTCAAGTTGTTTCAAAAAGTCCTTGTTGCAAGGAGACGCACAACAAATGAAAACAATGTGTTCTAAAATGGTCTCAGAATACAAAACAAAACAAAACATGCTTGAATTCTCCGATATGATGAAATCATAATCTGAACCTCTGCAAATCATATCCCATGTGATTTTAGGCAAAATCAGACTTCCCAAAATCTGCAAACTGAGATGAGGCAACTTTAAAGGCGATTTTCTCAATACTTTATGTTCAAACAGTTGTTGGGCAAATATTGTCCTATCCTAGCAAACCATACATCAATGGAAAGCTTATTTATTTATGACCCTTATGACTGTTTTTGTGGTCCAGGGTCTCATGTATTGTATACTAGTCCTGCCCCAATCACATGTAATTGGTCCAAACCCCTCTTTTGCATAGCTATACATCTATGGCTGTGATTTCAGTATGACTCAACTGGTTAAGAAGAGCCAAAAGTGTTATTTGAGCTCATGGTTTGTGTTTGAATGCTGCTGAGTCCAGCAGATGATGCAGTTTTGCTGTAAGGTGAGTCGAGACGATGAGGCAGAGAGGACAGCCACATGAAATATGATGTCAGTAGAGTACAGTAATGAAAGTAATGTGCATTTTATCAGCTCACACATTCTCTGGGAATCAAACCCACAATATGAGCCACAGGAATGCTGGTAATAACTCAACTTCTCAGTTGTAAGATCTGGAATGATTTCTGTCTACTGTCATCAGAACACAAACGCCACAGCAGTGGGATCGCACGACTGCGTGACTAGCGTGCCAACAAGTGCTGCGTTAGTGTGGCCTGGAGCCAGAGCGCTGTGTTCTGCAGAGAGGTGGACACGAGCCAGCGCTGATCAGTAGCGCAGCAGAGATGCATCACGGAGCAGAGGAGGAGAAACACACAGAGAGAAGAGGAGGAACTAGAAAAACTGTGAATGTGGGCCTGACAAGAAACTTTATAGTAGTTTGAAGGGTAGTTTAAAGTCTTAGTTGTAATAACGAGGGCAGTTTGCTGTTTCATTGTGTGTGGGCCTAGTCAGGCAATTGCTAAGGTTGATACAATAGA
Organism: Garra rufa; assembly: GCF_049309525.1. Lineage (NCBI taxonomy): Eukaryota > Metazoa > Chordata > Actinopteri > Cypriniformes > Cyprinidae > Garra > Garra rufa. The sequence goes on along the minus strand of NC_133371.1, from coordinate 47,931,772 downwards.
TAGATAGATAGATAGATATTCAGATAGATATTCAGATAGATAGATAGATAGATAGATAGATAGATAGATAGATAGATAGATAGATAGATAGATATTCAGATAGATAGACAGACAGATAGATAGATAGATACTCAGATAGATACTCAGATATTCAGATAGATACTCAGATAGATACTCAGATATTCAGAGAGATAGATAGATAGATAGATAGATAGATAGATATTCAGATAGATAGACAGATAGATAGATAGATACTCAGATAGATACTCAGATATTCAGATAGATACTCAGATAGATACTCAGATATTCAGATAGATAGATAGATAGATACTCAGATATTCAGATAGATAGATAGATAGATAGATAGATAGATAGATAGATATTCAGATAGATACTCAGATATTCAGATAGATAGATAGATAGATAGATAGATAGATAGATATTCAGATAGATACTCAGATATTCAGATAGATAGATAGATAGACAGATATTCAGATAGATAGATAGATATTCAGATAGATACTCAGATAGATACTCAGATAGATACTCAGATATTCAGATAGATAGATAGACAGATATTCAGATAGATAGATAGATAGATAGATAGATAGATAGATAGATAGATAGATAGATAGATAGATAGATAGATAGATATTCAGATAGATAGATAGATAGATAGATAGATATTCAGATAGATAGATAGACAGATATTCAGATAGATAGATAGATAGATAGATAGATATTCAGATAGATAGATAGATAGACAGATATTCAGATAGATAGATAGATATTCAGATAGATATATAGACAGATATTCAGAGAGATAGATAGATAGATAGATAGATAGATAGATAGATAGATAGATAGATAGATAGATAGATAGATATTCAGATAGATACTCAGATATTCAGATAGATAGATAGATAGATAGATAGATAGATAGATAGATAGATAGATATTCAGATAGATAGATAGACAGATATTCAGAGAGATAGATAGATAGATAGATAGATAGATAGATAGATAGATAGATAGATAGATAGATAGATAGATAGATAGATAGATAGATAGATAGATAGATACTCAGATAGATAGATAGATATTCAGATAGATAGATAGATAGATAGATAGATAGATACTCAGATATTCAGAGCGATAGATAGATAGATAGATAGATAGATAGATAGATAGATAGATAGATAGATAGATAGATAGATAGATAGATAGATAGATAGATAGATAGATATTCAGATAGATAGATAGATAGATAGATAGATAGATAGATAGATACTCAGATATTCAGATAGATAGATAGATTAGATAGATAGATAGATATTCAGATAGATAGATAGATAGATAGATAGATAGATAGATAGATAGATAGATAGATAGATATTCAGATAGATAGATAGATAGATAGATAGATAGATAGATAGATATTCAGAGCGATAGATAGATAGATAGATAGATATTCAGAGCGATAGATAGATAGATAGATAGATAGATAGATAGATAGATAGATAGATAGATAGATAGATAGACAGACAGACAGACAGACAGACAGACAGACAGACAGACAGATGGATAGATATTTGAATTGATATTCAGATAAAAAAACATTCAGATGTATTGGATAAATATTGAGAGCTGTATATAGAGAGAGAGCGATAGAGATTGAATGTGGTGGATGTAGTTTTAAAACTCCTGGAGCTGCAGCTGAAGGTTGGTTTGCTGAAGTTATTCAAATTAATGAATATTCGTTACGTAACACTCTCGTTCCAGTTGATTCAGCGTGAGCTCAGACTGAAACACTTGAGTGCGTTTGATGCTAATGTTCAGATGTAATGCTCCAGTGAGTTTGTACTTCCTCTGAGCGTCTAATACGATTACGAGAAGATGTTATTTGAGGAAAGTGCTAGACACATTAACATACAGACACATTCATCTGGAACGATCCGTGTCTAGACTCCTGGAACACACTCCTCACATCTGCTGCAGATGTAGTACAGATCCTGCAGTAGTAATTATAATTCATCATTATTCATCACTTGTGTCCGTTTAGAGTCAGAGTTCCCAGGATGCAGTGGGGGATGTCGGGGCTTCCGCTTGTCCGGTGCGGTTTCTGGGTCAGATCCTGATTCTCCTGCAGTATCAGACGCTGGCGCATCGCATGAAGGTGATGGTGAGGAAAGCTGAGAACCTGCCCAAACTCACCAGGATGCCTGGGACTCCAGGTTGGTCTGTTTTGAATGAATGTATTCCTTGCATTTTCAATACAATGGTTCATTCAGATTAAAGAGATAGTTCACCCAAAAATGAAAATTGGATGTTTATCTGATAACCCCGAGGGACTTTGTTTCTTCAGTAGAACACAAACCAAGATTTTTAACTCAAACCGTTGCAGTCTGTCAGTCATATAATGGCAGTCAGTGGGATCCATGGATTTGAGTCAAAATAACATTGACAGACAAAACCAAATTAAACCCTGTGGCTTGTGACGATACATTCAGGTCTTAAGACACGAAGCAATCGGTTTGTGCAAGAAACTGAACAGTATTTATGTCATTTTTTTAAGTTGGTTTGAGAAATTTTTAAGCTGGAATGTTCAAATGAGCCAACACTATTCAAACCCCAAATGTCAAAACTCCCAGAATCCTTTGAGACTCAATCAAGCTACCCTTCTATGAACTATATCTATTACATTCAAACTCATTTAAACTCATTTAATCTAAATCATGCTAACAATATGTTAATCATGCAAGAATTTTGCTAGTAACTTGCTAATCATGCTAGAAACATGTTAGCAACATGCCAGTAACTTGCTAATCATGTTAATAACATGTTAATCATATTAGAAACATGCTAGCAACATGCTAGTCATGTTAAAAACATACTAGTAACTTCCAAGTCATGCTAGTGACATGTTAATCATGTGAGAATCATACTAGCAACTTGCTAATCATGCTGAAAACATGCTAGCAACTTGTTAATCATGCTAGAAAAAACATACTAACAGCTTGTTAATAATGTTAGAAACATGTTAGTGACATGCTAATCATGCTACAAACATACTAGCAATTTGGTAATCATGTTAAAATCATGCTAGCAACTTACTAATCATGTTAGAATCACGTTAGCAACTTGATAATCATGCTAGAAACATGTTAACAACTTGGTGATCATGCTAGACACATGTTAGCAACATGTTAATCATGATGGAAACATACTACCAACTTATGTTAGAAGTATGCTAGCAACTTGTTAATCATGCTATAAACAGGCTAGAAACATACTAGCAACTTGCTAACCATGTTAGAAACATGTTAACAACTTGGTAATCATGATGGAAACATACTAGCAACTTGTTAATCATGCTAGCAACTTGATAGTAACTTGGTAATCATGCTAGAATCATGATAGCAACTTGCTAATCATTCTATAAACAGATTAGAAACATGTTAACTTGCTAATCATGCAAGAAACATGCTAGCAACTTGTTAATCGTGATAGAAAAAACATACTAACAGCTTGTTAATAATGCTAGCGACATGCTAATCATGCTACAAACATACTAGCAATTTGGTAATCATGTTAAAATCATGCTAGCAACTTACTAATCATGTTAGAATCTTGTTAACAACTTGCTAATCATGCTGAAAACATGCTAGCAACTTGTTAATCATACTAGCAACATGATAGCAACTTGCTAATCATTCTATAAACAGATTAGAAACATGTTAACTTGCTAACTAGCAATTTGGTAATCATGTTAAAATCATGCTAACAACTTGATAATCATGCTAGAAACATGTTAACAACTTGGTAATCATGCTAGACACATGTTAGCAACATGTTAATCATGATGGAAACATACTACCAACTTAATTATGTTAGAAGTATGCTAGCAACTTGTTAATCATGCTAGAAACAGGCTAGAAACATACTAGCAACTTGCTAACCATGCTAGAAACATGTTAACAACTTGGTAATCATGCTAGCAACATGCTAACAACTTGCTAATGTTAGAAACATGCTAGCAACATGCTATTTATGTTAGGAACATGTTAACAACTTGCTAATCATGCTAGAAACAGATTAGAAACATGCTAGCAACTTGCTTATAATGTTAGAAACATGCTATCTATCTATATGTCTCTAGCTATCTATCCATCAAACATTACGTTTTTTTTTAAACTACTTTAAATTATTTCAGACTGAAATCCTGAAAACTTTTAAAACTTGGAGATCTTTTTAAACTTTATTTAAGCGTTCTGTCACGCATATACGTCACTCATTGTTACACAGTGCATAGCGGCTATTCAAAATGGTAATTACTTGCGCTTATCCTGATTCTTGCAACCGATTAAAGACTAAAAGATTAAGTTTCCTTGCGCGAACTCATCCGGGAGTGTTGACTTTTTACCGACTACTGTGAACGTCACATTGCGCTGTTGCGAACGCGCTCAGGACAGTTGAACATTGCGGTGGATCAGAGATAAATAATGATATACATACTGTTCAGTTTCTTGCACAGACCGATCGTTTTGTGTCTTAAAGGAGTAGTGCACTTTCAGAACAACAATTTACAGATAATTTACTCGCCCCCCTGTCATCCAAGATAAGTCTTTTTTTCTTCAGTCGTCAAGAAATTATGTTTTTTGAGATAAACATTTCTGGAAATATAATGGACTTAAATGGTGCCCCGATTTTTGAATCTTCAAAATGCCGTTTAAATGCAGCTTCAAATGGCTGTAAACGATCCCAGCCGACGAAGAAGAGTCTTGTCTACCGAAACTATATATTTTTACATACCTTTTAAGCACTGAAACTCGTCCAGCACTAGGGCTTGTAGTGCGTGTTCCCGACTCTACGTACTGCGTCCACCGTGCTCTGCAACGCAGCGAATGCTTGAAGCAGTCCCATCCAGTGTTGCCAGATCGGGTTGACGATTTCCAGCCCAAAAGCTCACCAAAACCCGCCCACTTCAACAAAAACCAGCCCAAATTTTAACTGCCAAAATAATGAGAATTTTATTGCCATGTCAAGGATAATAAGGACCATTTTTATCTCTTTAAAAAAAGAATAATGACAAAATAAAATAAAGATAAATCAATTTCACAGGAATATGGATCAAAACAGTCCGAAAATATGCGAAAATTGTCGTCTTTTCAAAGTGGAAATTAACCGATGACTTTAACCCTTGGAAAAACACATGCATCATTTTCAATGTCCACAGTAAAAAATATGCTAATTTCTGTGCAAAAAGTGCACAATAAAGTGATGAGAAACAATGTAGCTGGCATTTACGTTCATGCACACAGCCACGTTTTCTTATTTCAGTTACAATTATATTTAGAAGTCTTCTATTCATCTCTCACCACATGTAATCCACGTAGACTTTTTATCGTGTAACTTATATTTAGGCCACTTTGCCATCGCAATTATTCAAATGAATAAATGAATAAGCTGCATATTCAAAATCTTGCCCGTTATAGCGCCAAAACCCCGTCACTCACAAGTCATCACATCTCACTAACGTAAAAGACGTAAATTGATTGACAGGTCTCTGTTAAACTAAACCAGTAAGCGTTGCGTTAAGCAAAAATGAGTTGATGACTGCACTACACATTATATTACTGTGATACTTTGAGCTCGAAAGTATTAAAATAACAATCACTAATGATAAAAGCGAAGAAAAAAGCAGCTGATTGGGCGGCTTTTATTTTTTTAAAGCAGCCCAAATTTTGTCTACCCGCCCAATGCGTTATTCTCCGGTCCAAGCCGATCAAAAGAAAGCCCAATTGGGCGGAAACCCGCCCAATCTGGCAACACTGGGACTCGCCGATAGTTTGTAACAGTGGAACAGATGTGGTCCAGTCGTGACAGCACTGAGATTCCTGCTCCGCTGGAAATGGCTGGCATTTTCCACACTTGCACCACCATCTCGTCTGGTTTGAACGCGGTCTGCCCGAGGCTTGTGTCGCCGCCGCGGCCGTCGCAGTTTTCTCTCTCTGACAGAGTTCATCGTCTGTGTATTCCGGCTCAAAAAGGTAGGAAACGGTGAAAAACTCCATCTCGTGTGCTCCTCCAGCTTCAAAGTCGTCTGACATCGTTGTACCTTGTTGCTAAAGAGTATTTGATTGCGTTGCACTTCTCTCTTCTCAAGTTTGCTTTGTAAACCCTGGGTCTGTAGTTTCGCATACGTCACGCGTGACCTTTCGACCTGATTACGTAAAGTCGGGAACGCGCACTACAAGCCCTAGTGCTAGACGCGTTTCAGTGCTTAAAAGGCATATAAAAATATGTTTTTCTAAGAAAATGACCGAACGTTTCGGTAGACAAGACCCTGGGATCGTTTACAGCCATTTGAAGCTGCCTTTAAAAGGCATTTTGAAGATTCAAAAATCGGGGCACCATTTAAGTCCATTATATGGAGAAATTTCCAGAAATGTTTATCTCAAAAAACACAATTTCTTGACGACTGAAGAAAAAAAAGACATAAACATCTTGTATGACAAGGGGGTGAGTAAATGATCTAAATTGTTGTTCTGAAAGTGAACTACTCCTTTAAGGCCTCAGTGTATCGTCACGAGCCGCAGGGTTTAATTTGGTTCTGTCTGTGGATGTTTTTTCATTGACTGCCATTATATGACTGACAGACTGCAACGGTTTGAGTTAAAAATCTTTGTTTGTGTTCTGCTGAAGAAACAAAGTCACCTACATCTTGGATGCGCTGGGGGTAAGCAGATGAACATCTAATTTGTATTTTTGGGTGAACTATCCTTTTCAGTCAGTCAGTCAGTCATGAGTGGTCATGTGTTTCTGTAGATCATTATGTCGTCATCAACCTGCGTCAGGACGGTAAAGTCATCAGCACTAAGGAAACAAAGGGCGCCAGCGGAGCGAACGCTGTTTGGAACGCACCATTTCTGTTCGATCTGCCGACTGGGGACATCAGCCAACTACCGCTGCTCCTGGAGATCATCGTGATGCAGGTCAGATATCTGCTGTAATATGACAAACCTGAGAGTCACACTTAATATTTTACAGTAATGACATCACTCTGATTGACAGGGACGACTGTACACCAAGAGTTGCGTTCTGGGTCGTGTTCTGATTGGCTCCGGAGGTTCAGAGGCGGGACACCAGCACTGGAGTGAGATGTGCAGCAGGGCGCAGGTGGAGACGACATGCTGGCACGAACTCCAACCGAACTCCTTATAGGCCAGCAAAGCTTGATTGACATCCCCCCTAACCAATCAGATCGCTCCGTGGTACACTTCTCATTTCTTTATGGATTTTTGAATTGGAACAAACTGTGGGACCAGGTTCAAGAAGACTTGAGGAACGTTTGTGTTGAATTTGTTTGCAGATGTCTTTAATTTATGTCATTATGGCTTGTTAGGTAAAACATCAGATGCTGCTTTTGTTGCTGTTAAAACAACTAAAACATGTTTTTAGTAATTGAAATACAGCTAAAATAATATATATGGGTCAAAGACGGTAAGATGTCCACATCAAAAGAAATTGACCAAATTTGCTAAAAAAAAAAAAAGTGTCTACTTTTAAGGTTTTTAAAATAAGTTTTTGGAGAATTAAATGTCATAATTTGGTTGAAATAAATATTGTGTTACACTGAATGATAATGCAACATTATGTGAAAATTTAAACAGCATGCTTGTTCTGACTTGTGCATATTAAAATATATAAAAGAGTAAGGGGGAATATTAATTTTTGAGTTTAAAAATGTAGAATTACGACTAATTAGTTAGTATTTGGGGTGAAAGTAATTCATCTTTTAATATGTCATAAATTGATTTTTGTTGTAAATATGCCTGACAAGATTGTTACACTGAATGACATTTTAGTGGGTGACTTCTGTAAATTAGGGAAAAATGAATGATATTTATTTTTTTGCTCAGAAAAACAAAAACAAAAATGCAATTCAATTAAAAAGAAAAAGTTGTATTTTTTTTTAAAGCAGTATTACACCTATTGTTTTTATGCTTAAACCCTTTTTTTTTTGTCTTTGACCCATATATATATATATATATATATATATATAGAAATATATAATATTTTTATGCAAAACCTAAACTTAAACCTTTTTTTTTTTTTCAAATTAAAAATGCTACTAAAACAAAAATGCAAATAAAGTCAACAAAATGCTACAAAAATAATAAAAAATGGCAGAGGCATGTAATAAAATCATTTTATTTTTAACTTTAAAAATTAAAAGTAAATTATAGCAATATAAAAATAAAAGCTAATTCGAAGTATGAATAAATAATATATTTTTACATAATTCTGAAATAACACTGATGGTTTAAAAGACAAGCTAAATTAATCAGGACCTGTGTAAGCAAAACTAGTCAGTGTTTTAGTGTTTGTTTCTCCTGTTGATCCGATCTGGAGCTATAGTCAAACTCTAGAGGTCTGCGTTGAAATGTGAGACTCAAAGCGCATGCAAAACCACATCTTGAAAACAAGGATGCAACCGAGTATTAAAGATGTGGTTAGGAACGATTATGAATTTCCACAGAATTCACTGGGTTTGCAAATATAGTTATTTTTAAACCCTAAATATTCACAGAAGTGGAAACGAAACCACAGACTGTAATTCAATATAGTTTCATGCAGCAGAATGGCTTTACTGCATCTGAAATATGTCTGTGTGTCTTTCTCAGTGTTTGTTTTTGTGCATTGGATCAACATGTTTTCACATGAATTTAAATTAATGTGCAAATGCACAGAAAGAACAGGTTCAAAATAAATATGTGACCCTGGACGACAAAAATAGTCTTTGCAAATAACCAAAAATACATTGCATGGGTCAAAATGATCAAATTTTCTTTTATGCCAAAAATCATTAGGATAAATTCAGGGTAAAATTAGAGTACATTTTCTACCATAAATATATCAAAAGTTAATTTTTGAGTATCAGTATGCATTGCTTTATTTGGACAACTTTAAAGGGAATTTTCTCAATATTTTATATTTTATTTAGTTTTGCACCCTCAGATTCCAGATTTTCAAATAGTTGTGTCTCAGCCAAATATTGTCCTATCCTAACAAACCATACATCAATTGAAAGCTGATTTATTGAAATCTCAATTTAAAAACTTATGACTGGTTTTGTGGTCCAAGGTCAAAAATGTATGAATTCATCTTGGTTTAATGAAAACTGCACTGATGTGGGACCAAAATGTACTTTTCTGATGATGAACATTTGAACTGAAGCCAAAAAACAAGTCAGTATTTCATTTTAAACATTAGATCTGAGCTCAACGCTGCTCTCTGGAGGAATTGCATCTCCATGCTTTTTTTAGTGTCTTCATTTAATTTGGGTGAACATCATTTTAAATTCATTGCAAGTACTGTTTTTTTTTTCCTTGTACAGTGGAAAAAAGTTACTTGATGCACCTTTACCTTGCTGATGAAAATGGCATTTGTTTGTTAACACTATTTGTTTAAAGCATGTCTATGTTGCACCATATGGACTATGCACAGACATTTGTTAAAATACTGCTTTGTAGATGCATTTACAACTGCACAAAGCTTGTGGCTTTGGTTCTGTGTAAATCAGTAGCTGTGTTTTTATTGTCCTTTAAATTGCACAAATTGAAATAGAAACGCAAAAATATGCAAAAACTCCCATATATCGCAAAAAAAAAAAGTTTACACTTGCATGAGGTGGTTTTTCAGGCAATTCAAAAAAGGAGTATTTCACAAAACAGCAATGGAAACATTTTTTTTCTCCACATTTACAGGTCACATTCGATTAAATATAGCCAAAATCCCACAAAAATCCATTGCCATGACTTATCGCAAGAGGAAAAAAATTACGTTTCAGTCGCATAACATCACTTATTGGAAATGCCGTCATTTTGCAACACTTTTTAGTTGTCATTTATAAAATAGCGCCAAAGTTTTGCGCAAATCTGTAATGGGAACGCAGCTAGTGATGATGTTTAAAGGAATAGTTGACCCAAAAATGAAAATTTCCTGAAAATTTTCTTACCCTTCTCACAATCTTATAAATAAAGGTTCTTCACGATGCCATAGAAGAACCTTTTTTTTTTTTTTTGATAAATGGTTCCATAAAGAAGCTTTAACATCTGAAGAACCTTTCTGTTTCACAAAAAGAAGCTTCTTCAGGTTATAAAAAGGTTAGAAAGAGATGGTTCTTTAACGGAATGGTTCTTTGTGGAACCAAAAATGGCTCTTGAAGAACCTTTTAAAGAACCTTTATTATTAAGAGTGTAGATTATCCCAGATATATAGCTGAGTTTGTTTATTCATCAGATTTGTAGAAATGTGTCATTCCATCACTTGCTCACCACAGGAGTGAATGGGTGCCGTCAGAATGAGAGTCCAAACAGCTGATAAAAACATCACAGTAATCCACAAATAATCCTCAAATCCATCAGCTAACATCTTGAGAAGACAAAAGATGAAACAAATCCATCATTAAGATGTTTTTAACTAAAATACGAGTCTATAATTTATAATAACACTTCCTTCAGTGAAAACGTGTGTCTGGTCTGAATTTAGGAGAAAAATCTGCACAGATCGAGCTCAGTTTACAAGCCAAAACAGCTCTAAACAAATATGTGGCTAGATTTTAATGTGAGAGACAACAGGAGATGGACTTTTACACTGGATTATGAACTCGTATTTTAGTTAAAAATGTCTTATGATGGATTTGTTTCAGTTTTTGTCTTCTCAAGATGTTAACTGATGGACTGGGGTGGGTTATTGTGGATTATTGTGATGTTTTTATCAGCTGTTTGGACTCTCAGTCTGACGGCACCCATTCACTCCTTTGGTGAGCAGGTGATGGAATGACACATTTCTCCAAATCTGATGAAGAAACAAACTCAATTTAGCTTTTTGGGGAGAACTATTCTTTTAAGTTACATGTTGACAATCTTGTTTTCCATGAAAGAATAATTTCAAGTGTGTAATGCATTGCTTTCTGATTATGATTCCTGTGCAAATACAGTGCATCTGAAATGACCAAAAAACACAGTAATTCACCTGTTTACTTAAAAAATCTGCTGCTTGTTAAATGGTCTGATATTCATAAAAGTATAAGAGGCTCTTAGTCTCTATTTCTTCATCTCTGTGTGTCTGTGTGAGTAAATGCACTTTTCAGTGACGGTATGTGATCTCATGCCTTCATTCCAGTGGTTTAATCTGTGTGTGTCTCATCAGTGACTCAGTGTTTCTCCATCAGGTCAGAGTATTGATCATACTTGCAGATCGATGCGGATGCTGCTCGACTCTGGTGTCTCATCCTTCATGTGTGCTGAACTCACGCGACTCCGATCCTCCCAAAGCTGCCTCAGTGCGGTCAGGGGTCAAGAGGTCACATGAGTTACAGAAGTTTTTTGACAGTCACGTTCACAATAAACCAACTAAACTCGCTGGAGTCACTGATATCACGATTGTTAGTGCAGTGACGTCACATCTGGAGCTACAAAGATACTTTTTAGTTTTAGTTTTTGTTATTATAGCAGCAGTCATCTGTCTGTGGTTGGTGGTTAGTTTATTATATTACACAATGAGAGGAAAATACACAAGGCTGTTCAGATATAACCACATATAAACATTTGATTTAGAAATTCACGTGTTGTTTCTCACACTTTTTTGTGGTTTGAGCTGTCTCTGAACTTTTGTTTCAGAATCACTGTCTGGATTACATTACGTACACTGATGCTCAAAAGTTTGGGATCAGTAAGATTTTTTAAGATTAAAAAAAAGTCTCTTATGCTCATCAAAAATAAAATATACAGAAAAAATGATAAATATTATTGCAATTTAAAATAACAGGTTTTATTTTAAAATACTTTCAAATATAATTTATTTCTGTGATGTAAAGCTGAATTTTTTTAGCATCGTAACTCCAGTATTCAGTGTCACATGATTTGCTGCATTCATTTGATCAAAAATACAGTAAAAATGTGAAACATGTTTACTATTTAAAAAAACTGCTTTCTATTTGAAGATATTTTAAAATGTAATTTATTTCTGTCATCAAAGCTGAATTTTCAGCATCATTACTCCAGTCTTCAGTGTCACTTCAGAAATCATTATAATATGCTGATTATTACGTTTATGATCAATGTTGGAAAGTTTAAGGCTACTTAATATTTTTTTGGAACCTGTGATACTTTTTAGGATTCTTTGATGAATAAAAAGTTACCAACAACAGCATTTATTCAAAATATTTTCTAACAATATAAGTCTTTACTATCATTTTTAATTAATTTAACACATCCTTGCTGGATAGAATTATTAAAGAGAAGAAATGACTGACCCTAACTTTAAACTTTTTTTTATTTTAAATAAATGCTGTTCTCTTTAATGATTTATTGATAAAAGAATCCTGAAAAACAGGTTTCACAGGTATCACAGGTTCCAAAAAAGTCCAACATTGATAATAAATCAGCATATTAGAATGATTTCTGAAGGATCATGTGATGCTGAATACTAGAATATTTATGCTGAAAATTCAGCTTTGCATCACAGAAATAAATTACGTTTTAAAGTATGTTAAAATAGAAAACTACTATTTTAAATTGCATTAACATTTTGCAATATTACAGTTTTTTCCTGTATTTTTAATCAAATAAACACAGCCTTGATGAGCAGAAAAGTCCATTTGAAAAGCATCACAAATTACTGATCCCAAACTTTTGAGCGGCAGTGTATATTATTTTGATTTCCACACTGAAGCTTGAATGTTGAAAGCAAAATATTCCCATATTCAGATCAAAACAAAACTGTGTTTAAACCTTTTACTTATTAAATGTCATTTGAACACATACATAGACTACCGTTCAAAAGTTTTAAAATAAAGTCTCTTCTGCTCACCAAGGCTGCATTTATTTGATTAAAAATACAGTAAAAATGTGAAATATTATTACAATGTAAAATAGCTGTTTTCTATGCAAATATCTGTTTAAATGTAATTTATTTCTGTGATCAAACCTGAATTTTCAGCATCATTACTGCAGTCTTCAGTGTCACACGATCCTTCAGAAATCATTTTAATATGCTGATTTGCTGCATTTATTTGATCAAATATACAGTAAAATGTTAAATATTATTATAGTTTCAACTAGCTGTGTTCCATGTAAATATCTGTTAAACTTTAATTTATTTCTATGATGCAAAGCTGAATTTTCAGCATCATTACTCCAGTCTTCAGTGCCACATGATCCTTCAGAAATCAATCCAATATGCCGATTTGCTGCTTAAGAAACATTCTGATTATTATCAGTGTTGAAAACAGTTGTGCTGCTTTGTATTATTGTTGAAACCGTGATGCATTTTAATTTTCAGGATTCAAAGATGAAAACAAAGTTCAAAAGAACAGCATTTATTTGAAATAGAAATCATTGGTAACATTATGAAAGTCTGTAATTTTTAAACAATTTAATGCATGCTTGTTGAATAAAAAATTTTGGAACAGTAATGTGCAACATAATTATGAATTCTCACAGTGCATGTGTGTTTATTATCATTTCAGACAGTGTTGAGTGCATCTCCTGACGCTGCTGTAATGGATGAACATCACTGACAAACATCATCAGCTGTAATGGACAAAAGCTCCTTCCATCAGAAACACCAGGAGTAATTCACCTCCTACCAGTCGATGTGAAATCAGCTGTATGGTCTGGTCACGTCTTGCCACTATTTTATTCACATCATGGAAATCATCCATGTGAATATCATTCCTCTGGTTTTGATTGACAGCTGCATTAGTTGTGGTTTTTGTGGTTTTGTTTCCTCTTTCAGATTTATCGTCAAGAGTTTTGTCTGAAGAAGTCATTTTTCTCAGGTCAAATTGTGGTTCTGATTTGTTAAAACAAAGCTGACATCTCTCTCAGGCGGTGTAAGTGAGTGTTTGTAATGAGACGTGTTCTGTGTGTTTTCTTTGAAGAGCTGCTGCTGCTGTATAACGATGATTAATGAACTCATGTTGCCCTTCACGTCCTACCCTCTGATCTGTCAATCATCAGACTCCTGTCTGTGGGGGCGGAGTCTCGGCAGGCCTGATCAAAGCTCATTGGATCGGAGGAGACGTGAGTGACAGATGAAAGGAGGAGCAAACACAGGTATGAAGTCGGTTCACAGCTGGTATTTATTCACATCCTTCATCTGTGATGTGTTTACAAGTGACTTTAGCAAGAAAACATGTGAACAGTTTGGATTTACATGCATTTCTGCATTAGTCGGTGATAATTTGAGCTAACATGATAATTTGAGCATGTTTGCATTTTAATTTATTATATTATATCATTTTTATTTGCCAGAAAACAAAACATACATTACCCTGTACTACTAAACCAGTCATAAGGGTTGATTTTTTTAAAAATGAAGTTTATACATTATCTGAAAGCTGAATAAATAAGTTTTCTGTTGATTTATGATTGTTAGGATAGGAAAATCTGAAATCTGAGGGTGCAAAAAAAAATCAAAATATTGAGAAAATCGCCTTTAAAGTTGTCCAAATGAAGTTCTTAGCAATGCATATTATTATGCAAAAAATAAGTTTTGATATATTTATGGCAAATTTAATATCTTCATGGAACACGATCTTATTGATTTAATTGAAAATTATATATATATATAAAGAGAGAGAGAGAGAGAGTAGGAATAACATGCACAATAATAAACATATGTTCACATGTAATAGAAAATAAATGAATGCGTTACAAATTTATGTGTGTGTATTTACACATATTTATAAGTTTTAAAACAAATATTTAAAAATAAAAATGAAACAAAATAATGGGACTTTTAGTTGAAAATGTATAAATACATTAAATATTAAAATCAATTATTAATACATTAAAGTCAAGTATAGAGAGAGATTGAGAGAGAGAGAGAGAGAGAGAGAAATAAATTGATGCATGTGTGTGTGTATTTTTACTTTTTTTTAATAACATTAAAAATTATGCCACTTTTAATAGAAAATATATATTATATATTAAATATATATCTATATGTGACCCTGGACCACAAAACATAAGGGTCAATTTAATTGAAATTGATGTATGGTTTGTTAGGATTGGACAATATTTGGCTGAGATACAACTATTTAAAAATCTGGAATCTAAGGATGCAAAAAAAAAAAAATAATACTGAGAAAAGCACCTTTACAGTTGTGCAAATGAAGTTCTTAGCAATGCATATTTCTAATTAAAAAATAAGGAAATGTACACCTTTACTTGATATGCTAGTCATTTTTGGCATAAAATCGATATTTTGGACCCATACAATGTAATTTTGGCCATTGCTACAAATATACCTGTGCTACTTAAGACTGGTTTTGTTGGGAAAAAAAAATCATATTGAAAAATAATCAGTGTGAGAAACGTAATCACAAAAATTAGCCTGGGGGAAATTAAATAAATAAATAAATAATAGAGTGTAAGAGATTCGTAATAATAATAACAAAAACATTACAAAATGTCTGCTAAAGAAAATCAGCATGTTCTTACCAGAGCCTTACCAGGTTTTTCC
This sequence comes from Garra rufa, assembly GCF_049309525.1. Taxonomy (NCBI): domain Eukaryota; kingdom Metazoa; phylum Chordata; class Actinopteri; order Cypriniformes; family Cyprinidae; genus Garra; species Garra rufa. The sequence continues at coordinate 47,916,235 of NC_133371.1, read as the reverse complement.
ATCACTTATTTAATTAGTAGAATAAATCTGATTATGTGTAGATGTTTTATGAAGTGCTTTGAGTATTTGACAGTGTTTTTCCTCTTTTATCCAGAGCTGATGTTATCCTGGACCTACAAATGATGATTACTTCATAATTAAAAACACTGATGATCTGAAAATGTTTGAAGAAATGACGGTAAAATACCAGTTTGTGTGCAGGTGAGAAAAACACTGAATGTCCTCTCACTGGTATTAATGCTTCACATTTTATTGCAACCAATATTATTTATTTATTAAATGTAATTTTGTGGTTTTAGTCCACAAAACCAGTCATAAGGGTCAGTTATTTTAATCTGAAAGCTAAATAAATACTTTTTAATTTTTTTAAAAATGATTTCCATTATTCTTTTGAGCTGTTTTTTAGTGAATCAAAAACATTCATTTGTACCCAGTATAGTCTAATTCACAAATAAATGACTCGTATAAACTGGTTCTTTTTATTGAATTCAGTTAAACATGCAGCACGACCTGTGTTCTCTGATTGTGGAATGAATGATTCTTATGAGTTTGTTCTTTTTAGTCAATCAAAAACATAAAGCACAATTTATTTTGACCTGATATAACCCATATGAACCATTGATCATTGTTTTTTTTTTTTTCTCCAATAATGTAATATTTGACCCTGGACCACAAAATCTGAAAGCTGAATAAATAAGATTGCCATTGACGTATGGTTTGTTAGGATAGGACAATATTTGGCTGAGATATAACTGTTTGAAAATATGTAATCTGAGGGTGCAAAAAAAAAAAATTAAGAAGAAGAATCAAAATATTAAGAAAATCACCTTTAAAGTTGTCCAAATGAAGTTCTTAGCAATGCATATTACTAATCAAAAATTAAGTTTTGATATATTTACATTAAAATATCTTCATGGAACATGATCTTTACTTAATATCCTAATGATTTTTGGCATAAAAGAAAAATGGATAATTTTGACCCATGCAATGTATTTTTGGCTATTGCAACAAATATAAATAATGTTAAATCTGTGCTAATTAAGACTGTTTTTGTGGTCCAGGGTCACAAATAAATAAATATGTTGTTTCTATTTGTTCATTTTATATTTTATCTTGTTTTAGTAAATAAATTTCTTTCAGATTCACTGTCTTTCTAAATGATTATTCAATCTTTCACCAAAAAATATTAAATATGTTACAGAGTTCAGTAATGATTGTGACTGACCATCGGCATATGATTATGGTCATACTCATATACATCACATCACAGCTTTCACTTCCTGTTTTCGAGACCACACATAAACATAAACACACATGTGATTGGCAAAACATTTGGGTTTACCCACAATCCTCCTGTTGTTTGACAAAACAAGACTGATAAATCTTCCACTGCACCAGTTTATGCATGTAATGATGTGCATGTTTGCATTCGCTAAGGAACTAAACTGACTAAATGTAGATGTTATAGCGCCTCCTATTGATCACTGATGATACAGCAATGTGATTGAGCTGTTTTCCATTATGATATGTGACCCTGGACCAGAAAAAATTAGGACAATATTTGTCCGAAATGCAATTATTTAAAATCTGCAATCTGAGGGATCAAATCTAGAGGGCACTCCAATATGGATATGTTATGTGTTGTCTCAACCAACCATGTTTCACTCTTGTCTGTGTACCGACTCCAACTGTTACAATCTTTAGTTAATATCCTAATGATTTTTGGCATAAAAGAAAAATAGATCAGGACCCATGCAATGTATTTTTGGCTATTGCTACAAATATATCCGTACTAATTTTATTTAACTTTATTGCATTTTCAGTAAAACAATTTTTTACATCAAATTAAATGTAAAAATTAAGTTTGAAATTATGTTTTTATTTGTAGGTAATTGATTAATATGGTTAGTGGAAATTAATACATTCAGGTTCAGTGAGAAATTAAATTTAAGTTGAATTAAGTTAAGAATGCAGTTGAATTGATCAAATGTAATTAAGTTTAAAAAAATACTTAAATTGGTAAAACCTAAAAATTTTAAGTTGATCTGACTTTTCGCTTATGCAGTTGAATTAAGTTAGTCTAATGTAAATATATTAAGACTGAATGAACTACAACTATGTAAGTGTGATTGACCTAGGAAAATTAAGTTGATAAAATGTAATAAATTAAGTTGAAAAACTGTAAAAAAAATTACTTAAATTGGTAAAAACCTAACAATTTTAAGTTGATCCAACTGTTCGCACATGCAGTTGAATTAAGTTAGTCTAATGTAAATATATTAAGATTCAATGAACTACAACTATGTAAGTGTGATTGACCTAGGAAAATTAAGTTGATAAAATGTAATAAATTAAGTTGAAAAAACTGTAAAAAAAAAAAAATACTTAAATTGGTAAAAAACCTAAAAATTTTAAGTTGATCCAACTGTTCGCTTATGCAGTTGAATTAAGTTAGTCTAATGTAAATATATTAAGATTGAATGAACTACAATTATGTGACCTAGGAAAATTAGGTTGATAAAATGTAATAAATTAAGTTGATAAAACTGTAAAAAAAATTTTTACTTAAATTGGTAAAAGACATCATTTTAAGTTGATCCAACTGTTTGCTTATGCAGTTGAATTTAGTTAGTCTAATGTAAATAATTAGGATGGAATGAACTGCAATTATGTAAGTGTGGTTTACCTAGGAAAATTAAGTTGATAAAATGTAATAAATCAAGTTGAAAAAAATGTAAAAAAAAATAAAAAAAATACTTAAATTGGAAAAAAACTAAAAAATTTAAGTTGGTCCAACTGTTCGCTTATGCAGTTGAATTAAGTTAGTCTAATGTAAATATTAGAATTGAATGAACTACAATTATAAGTGTGATTGACCTAAGAAATTAAGTTGATTAAAATGTAATAAATTAAGTTAAAAAAAGTAACATTTTTAAGTGTTACCAATTGAATTGAAGTTGATCCAACTGTTGACTTTTTACAGTGTGGTTTTGCGCTCCAGGGTCATATAATGTTAATATTTTCTAATATTACATTTTTATTGTTTGACTATAAATCAGCTTCTAAAAGTAGTAAAGTCTCACATGCTCAGTATTTGGATTTAGAAATCCAAAATGAAGCGGAACATGTAACATTTTCAGATTTGCATCTGTTCACGTTTATCCATCCGCTTTACAGATGATTTCAACCGATTCTCACCCGTTTGTGCTCATAAACGTGGCTCGTTAAAGACTGCGGCTTCATTTGTAGCTTGTGGTCCAATTTGTTTGCTATCCATCTGCATTCCTCCATTTCCATTAACTTGATGAACTCACACTGAGAGCCAGAGCGAGTTGTCAACAATAGTTTTCTTCTTTTAATAGTAAACAGAGAAAGTTACTGAACACACATTTCTGATCTGTGCTCAATTTAGTGGCGATACTTAATTTTTACGAACAAAAGCTTGTATGCAATGCAAGTCGCTTTGGATAAAAGCAGTTTATGTGTATCTGTGGGATTTTTTTTTTCATCAATGGTTGAGGAGTAATTCATGTCTAGAGCACAGATATTTAGTATTTAGTGTTTGAGGGCTAATTAATACATGCACTAGAGAACAAAACACTGTTTAACACTATAAAACGAATTAATTCTCCCCTTTAGAATGCATTTAATTCTGGAAGATCACAGACTGTTGCCGATGAGTTCATTCTGTCCCGCTGTGACTTTAACACACATATCCAGTAACTTCTCTGTAAATTCTTCAGAAGTACATTTGTGGCCCTGTAAACCTTTTTATAGGTGTTTAATGAATTTTGTGTGAATTTTTGTGCTTAACTCCCTCCAGACTGAGACTCGACTCTCAACTGACTTTCAATGCAGATTTGTGCAAATACTAAATAGCATTTTATTTAGCATTTCACATTACAGTTTTTTTCAATCGCTAACAAGCGCTTTTACTAAACTTTTTCTAAACTCTTAACACAGACTCGCAACTACAAAACACAATTGGCCAAATGGATAATTTTCTTTTCAAAAATACATTTTGTTAAATATATACTAACTCTTCATTTCAAAACAGAACACATCTTTCTCTGCACACACTAACTTTATCAAAACACTGGAAACCTGACTCAAAATGAAATTATTCTGTCAAAGAATAACACTTGTTTTCACTTCACAAGGTACATGCAGTCAATCAAAGTACACCAGGTTTCAAAATACTGGCTATTGTTGACATTACAAAAACTGCATAGACTTTTTATGTTTCAGTTTTACAGGTATTTGCATGCAAAATATGCAATCCACCGTTTTGACACTAAATTTCTTGGTTAGGAACTGTCTGTCCACATGTACAGTAATGTTCACATTCAAAAGCATTCCAGTAAAAAGCAAATATGTTTCTTTTTCTGTTTATTACAGGAGGTACAGTAGAAACACGGTATGAACAGAAAAAGTTTTACAGTATTGCTTACAGTGAACAAAATATCCATGAAACACACAAGAGCATTCTGAAATTCCAATTTACTTCTTGGAATGGAATTGGATTTGGAATTGGAATGTCAGGAAACTGAATTGAAATCAAATAAATTCCATTAAATTCCACTTGAGTTGCTAGTTTATAGTACATTAAATATTGTAAATCACATAAACAACAAACATATAAAAGAAATACAAAGTGCTGTATGTTTAGTATGTTAAGCATGGTCATTTCACATGCCAAATTTCAGGAAATGATGATAATTCGATGCAATAAAAAGTGAATGAAATACATGAATGAACATGACTAATTTATTTTTTTGAGTTGGTAATCATATATTGAATGTACAGTACATACAGAAACTTATCACCACTGTCATTCAATTATTTTTTTATTTACTTGCATTTGATCAACTCTATTTCGTACATTACTTGGTATTTGTAAAGCATCATAAATAAAGTTCAAATGTATGTCTCTAAATGCAATCACAAATAGATGCTCAGAAACAGCAATAAATGGAATTCAGTGGAATTTCCCTGAATTGAATTCCACTTCCTGTAATTCCAATTCAATTCCAACTCTGTTTCCTGTAATTGTTGTTGAATTCCAATTCTAATTCCATTCCAATTCCATTTCCTTCTTTGAATTGGAATTGTTGAGTTCATTCCTGAATTGACCCCAACCCTGTTTCCAAAACATCACTCCTCAAAGTCCTCATTTTACTGTATAAGTGTAAATGTAATAGAAAAAATTACTGCCTCTGAGTCTAAGCCAGACTGGAATCTGCTGTGGTTGGCCCAATTTACCCAATATAAATCAGCTGTGTGTCAATTATTCAATTGTTTGTTTGTTTATTATCAGCTGAGATATATTTTTGATATTGATATTGTTTTTGAACTGATATCATTGCAGAAGCAGAGGTTTTTATACTGTATCTAAGGTTTGGAATATTGTTTTTGCTATTGTGGGATGTTGTGTGTTAACATTCGTAAATGCTACAAAAACAATCCATAATTTTGTTGGGAGGTATAGCTTGTCTGTTAAGAAAATGTAAGCATTGTGGAAATGTGTTCACTGACTGCATATTGGGTGAAAACGACATGAAATGTGTGAATGGTATGGCCATAAAAGACCGATGCTGTGCTAATTGTGTTTAGAGTTTTGAAAATGTGACAACTGTTTGGACAAACACTTGTTAGCGACTGAAAAAAACTGTAAACGCATCATTAAATGAAACTAAATCAAATTGCAACATTTCATTTATGCAATAAATAACAACTATAACTACAGAAATAAAATAATAATGAGGGTTACATACATTAATCCAAAGCATATGATATTAGTTTATAGGATTTACACCATGAAAGAGTCTTACATGCAATAGAATTATTAGAGTTTCTTAAATAGTTCACATACATATCAAAATCTTTCCTGAAAATAAAAAAGTAAGGAGTTTTCTTTTTGGAGGTTATACAGAAGTTTGGATCTAAGTATTTTTTAACATAATTAGAAAAGTCGACCCAAAACACTTATATACATATTCCCCAATTTTTTTTATTTTTTATTATTTCTTCAGACCGAAGACAAAAAGAGCAATTGGAGGAAATACTATTATTAAATTTAGCAAGTTTGTAATTTACCGGATAGCAATTATAGATCATTTTAATAGAGGCTTCAACAATTTTATTAGATAAAGTCAAAACTCTTCCCATTCTATGTTGTTCCAAAAACTCACACAAGCAGGTAAAGAAATCTGAGACCTATTAATAATTAAATGAATGTCTTTGTTTGACATTGTATTGAAAAGTCTTTGGTCCACAAATAAGTTATTGTTGTCAATAAATTGCAACAACATGCTGTGATTTTAGAAAAAAAAATATTTGCACAGGTTTTGTACAAGGTGCTTAAAGTGCTTGAAGTAAGCCTACTTGAATTTGACTTTTTAACTATTTAAGGCCTGGAAAACCCTTTATAAACAGCAATATTCCTGAAGAGGTACTTGAATTATTGAGCAGAGCTTATTTGCAATTAAAGGGCCCATGCCATAAAATGAGCTAATATTTAAAAGTATATAGAGTGTATATATATATAAGTATATTAGAGACTTTTCATTAAGACCCTAAAGAATCATATGAACTTGTGGAAAATGGGCATCCGATGACCCCTTTAATGCAAGATTCAACAATTCAGAAAACATAATACTTTTTTCACTTATATCAGTGAATGTCATCAAATTAGTGAGCTAAGCCAGTACTGACAGTGTCGTGTAAACATGGCTGAAGACGCGAAAAGAGACAAAATTTGAAAACCGAATCATTTAGGAGAGAGTCATTTACACTGGATCCGCACCAATTGATTCAAATTCGTGACTTAGAGCGTTCATTTTAAGTAAATCACTAGCAAAAACCAGATCAAATTAAAAGAGCCATTCATTTTTTAATTTTGATATTGCTTGTAATGAGTTTAAAAAGCACACAAGTGATGGGTGAAATGGAGCTTTTTGAAACTTTGAATCAGTTAAACATTGCGTCGCAAAATGTTTCGAATCGCTCCAATTGGGCAGCGAATCATTTGATTCAGAACGGGAGTTCAAAGCGGGTATCACTTGATTTCGGAGCACGTTCGTGAATAATTTGATTCAGAATGGGACTCGCGTATCACGAATCGTTTAGATTTTTTTTTTATTTTTTTTATTTTTTTTTTTATTAAAGCTTAACACTGACTTTATTTCCAGGCAGGTTCACTGCAAAAAAAGATTCTCTTCCTCATTGTTTTTGTCTTGTTTTCCAGAACAAATATCTAAACATCCTTAAATCAAGATACATTTACTTGACATTAAGTTAAATTTTCTGAAAAAGGTATTAACATTTTTAGTTTTTGTCATCTGTGTAAATGTATTAACCTTTTTTCTTTTGTTTGTATGTTTTTTGTGTGTTTTGTTAACCTGGCAACACATCCTTTAATCCAAAAAAACAGCATGGTTACCATAATTAAACTATAACCACAAATTAACCATGGTTTTCCCACAATAACAAAAGCTAAACCCTGGTATTTGTAGTAAAACTGTGGTTATACAAAAACATAGCTACTACACTTTTAAAAACCACGGTTAATTTTCATAAGGAATTTGTACTACTTTCTGTATTTTGGTCCTTCCATAGCAAACCATCATTTCAGATCAGGACTCCGCTCCCTTGCTCTGAAATCCCGATCTAAACTAAGTGATTTGCGAATTGAACTCCTGTTCTGAATCAAATGATTTGCGATATGCAATGTTCCAATCTAAATCAAATGATTTGCGAAACGTGAGTCCCGTTCTGAATCAAATGATTCATGATACGTGAAGATCTGATTTAAGACAAATGATTCGCGAACTTCCTCCGAAATCCTGATCTAAACTAAGTGATTCGCGAATCGAACTCCCGTTCTGAATCAAATGATTCGCGACACATGAAGATCCGATTTAAGTCAAATGATTCGCGAACTTCCTCCGAAATCCTGATCTAAACTAAGTGATTCGCGAATCGAACTCCCGTTCTGAATCAAATGATTCGCGACACATGAAGATCCGATTTAAGTCAAATGATTTACGAACTCGCTCCGAAATCCCGATCTAAGCGATTCACAATACGCGAGTCCCGTTCTGAATCAAATGATTCGTGATACGTGAAGATCTGATTTAAGACAAATGATTCGCGAACTTCCTCCGAAATCCTGATCTAAACTAAGTGATTCGCGAATTGAACTCCCGTTCTGAATCAAATGATTCGCGACACATGAAGATCCGATTTAAGTCAAATGATTCGCGAACTTGCTTCGAAATCCCGATCTAAACTAAGTGATTCGCGAATTGAACTCCCGTTCTGAATCAAATGATTCGCGACACATGAAGATCTGATTTAAGACAAATGATTCGCGAACTTCCTCCGAAATCCCGATCTAAACTAAGTGATTCGCGAATTGAACTCCCGTTCTGAATCAAATGATTCGCGACACATGAAGATCCGATTTAAGTCAAATGATTCGCGAACTTGCTTCGAAATCCCGATCTAAGCGATTCACGATACGCGAGTCCCGTTCTGAATCAAATGATTCGCGATATGCAATGCTCCGATCTAAATCAAATGATTCGTGATACGTGAAGATCTGATTTAAGTCAAATGATTCGCGAACTTCCTCCGAAATCCCGATCTAATCTAAGAATCTAATTCGCGAATTGAACTCCCGTTCTGAATCAAATGATTCGCGACACGTGAAGATCCGATTTAAGTCAAATGATTCGCGAACTTGCTTCAAAATCCCCATCTAAACGATTCACGAGTCCCATTCTGAATCAAATTATTCACGAACGTGCTCCGAAATCAGGTGATACGGTCTTTGAACTCCCGTTCTGAATCAAATGATTCGCTGTCCAATTGGAGCGATTCGAAACAGTGAATCATTTTGCGACACAATGTTTAACTGATTCAAAGTTTCAAAAAGCTCCATTTCACCCATCACTTGAGTGCTTTTTAAACTCATTACAAACCATGTTGAAATTCGAAAATGAATGGCTCTTTTAATTTAATCTACACTGTATATACTGTATACATACATACATACATATATATATATATTTATATATATATAATATATATTATATATATTTATTTATTTATTTATTTATTTTTTAAGTATGGGTTTTTTATGGGTTTAAAGAAATAATAAAAAAAAACTCAAAATGGTCAACTGCAGTGAATTAGGAATCTTTCAGACAGTTTCCATCTCAGTTATCCAAAGATTATACAATATTATGTTAAAAAATATCAAACATTTTTAAATTGCTCTAATATGGATATATGCATTGTTCATTGATCTTTGAAATGATTCTCAATGCATAAACTGATTTTTTACTCAGTATTTTTGTCTTGTTTTCCAGTACAAATATCTAAACACTCTTAAATCAAGATGCATTGACTTAAAATGACAAGATTTTAAGTCTTGTTTGCGACAAAAGAAAAAAAAATGAGTTTGTGCTTAAAACACAAGCAAATATCTGCCAATGGGAAAAATAAAAATGAACTTTATTTAAAAGGAAAACAAACAGATATTTGTTATTGATTTGAAAATTTATACTTAATATCTTCATTTTTGCATTTTGCTTCTCTTCTAAATTATTTAAGAATGTTAATAAAGGGGGGAAATACTGAGAAAATCAGTTTCTGTTTTGAAAATACATTCATATAACAAATTCTCATCTTCAAATGTGCTTTTCCAAAACTTCTTGACTCAATAACAAGAATATGTAACAATAGAGTTAAAAAAATCATGTCTTATTTGTCATATGGATTATAAATAGAGCGTTTTCCAGTAATGATCATGTCAGTGTTGTTCGGGCTTGAGTGGGATTCTCATCTGTCATCATGCTGACAAACAGAAGAAACCCTTCAGACGGGGAACGTGGGAACAGTTCAGACCGGGTTTGTGTGGTTTGCAATAATGAACCAAAGCTGCTGTTTCTACATCCATGACTCTCTGTGGCCGTTCAATAACGCGGCTTCATGTATTTTACGAATAATGTTCTACCGGTGGGAACGAGTGAGTTTGGTGTGGGTGTTTTTTGAGGTTTGGTTTGGTTGGCATTGGCTGGTTTCTTTTAGAAATGTGTTTTCATTGAGCTAAAGCCAGACAGCCATCAGGAGATGTTTAAGCTCATTGTTCAGTAGGACAATAACATGCTTCTCTCTTAAACTCACATCTGACGACATTACAACTGTACTCACTTAAACATACAGAACAATATAACTTGTAAACAAGCCTTTTTAAAATGAAAATCTCTATTAAACTCAGTTACTAATAGAGACAGCATTTCTGAATTGGATCTCTGTGCATTTCTCTAAAAGGTTGATATTTTTACAATGTGCATATTCATCTAGACTACAAACTAATCATATCTTGATGTTTAATTAACTTGCTTGAAATTTAATTTAGAAAATGCTCCAAGGTTTTGATCAACCTCAGACTTTAGGAAACGTTGTGATATTAAATAGCTGATTTATTTACCAGCATTAACTACCATTAGTGCACAAAAATTGAGTTTTTTTTTTTTTTTTTGTCAAAAACAATTCATATGTGACCCTGGACCACAAAAAATACCAAAATTTCATTGCATAGGTCAAAATTAATATTTTTCTTTTATGCCAAAAATATTAGTATATTAATTAAAGATAATTTTGCATGAATATATTTAGTAAATTTCCTACCGTAGATATAAATAAACTTATTTTTTTATTATTAATATGCATTGCTAAGAACTTCATTTGGACAACTTTAAAGGTGATTTTCTCAATATTTGGGTTTTTTGCACCCTCAGATTACAGATTTTCTAATAGTTGTGTCTCAGCCAAATATTGTCTTATCATAACAAACCATACATCAATGGAAATCTTATTTATGTAGCTTTCAGATTTTGTGGTCCAGGGTCACATATTACATTAATAAACAAACCAACCAAACCAATGATCAATGGGTCATATGGCTTATATCATGTCGAAATAACTATGAGCAAAACTAAATATTGTTTATTTGTTTGTTTGCTTAGTAATGCATTTAAATTTTAATCTTAGTATGGGCTGTTCTATTTTTTTATTTTATGTTTTTATTAAATTACTAATGCATTAGTGCATTTAATGTGACAATTTATTCATAGTCGACGGACTTTTTAATATTCTTAGTTAAATTTTGAATCGATTTCAGACCTAAACACTAAATAAACTTAGAGACGAATTAAATGTGAGCTACTGAATTATTAATGAAGGTTTGACGGTGTTAAGGTGTGAGAAAGAGGAGGAGCTTCATCCGTATTTTCTGTCTTGAAATTAGGGATCGGTGCGCGTTCATTCAGGGAGCGCGCGCGCGCACGCACACATCTGAGAGTTCGCTGGATTTACTTTGTGAGATGACAGACTGAATTTGACATTTTTAAATTCGATTAAGTTTTGCACTCTTTTTAGAGATTCTTGTGAATCCGGAGTGAAATGACGCGCCTCCTGCGCGCACCTTTTGGCGTTTTGTGCGTGTTTCTGTGGACGTGCGGCGTGAACGCGTCTGGAGACACCTCAGAGTGAGTGTTTGTGCATCTGTCTGAATTTATTATGAGCATCTGCTGTTTTACTACTAACACTTCACTTCAAATACAGTTCATTGTTTTAATAATGTTAAAAAATAGGACTTTTGATTAAGCCTAGTAAATTAAGAAATTAACTAAGATAAATAAATGCTGTATATTTATGCGTTGTTCATGTTAACGCATTAACAGATGTTAAATGAAACCTTATTTAAAAGTGTTGCCGTTTTACTGATCCAAGTTGATTAAAGCGAAATGACTCGATGCTTAAGTTCAAGTTTTATTTCATTATTATGAGAGACAGTAATACTCGCAAAAATGCTTTGATGGATTTAATACTAACACTCTTGACACCTGTGAAAGTCTTTCTGTCATTAATGCCTAAAGCAGCTCTTATGATTCTTTTCTAAATAATCAGATTTTTTTGTATCATTGTTATTTTTGTTGTATCGAGTAAATACAATGCTACATTTCACAAGTTCACTACAGATGTCAGTTTTGTAATCTATACTTCTTAAAGGAATAGTTCACCCAAAAATGACAATGTGCTGAAAATGTGCTCTTCCTCAGAACACCTAAGATGTAGATGAGTTTGTTTCTTCATCAGGTTTGTAGAAATGTGTCTCACCAATGGATCCTCTGCAGTGAATGGGTGCCGTCAGAATGAGAGTCCAAACGGCTGATAAAAACATCACAATAATCCACAAGTAATCCACACCACTCCAGTCCATCAGTTAACATCTTGAGAAGACAAAAGTGGAAACAATCCATCATGAAGGCATTTTTAACTAAAATACAAAAAGTCCATAATAACACTTCCTCCAATGAAAAAGTCCATCTCCTGTTGTCGCTCACATCAAAATCCAGCCACATATTTGTTTAGAGCTGTTTTGGCTTGTAAACGGTGCTTGAGCAGATGTCTCTCCTGATTCAGACCACTTTTTCACTGGAGGAAGCGTTATTATGGATTATGGACTTGTATTTTAGTTAAAAATGTCGTAATGATGGATTTGTTTTCAACTTTTGTCTTCTCAAGATGTTAACTGATGGACTGGAGTGGTGTGGATTACTTGTGGATTATTGTGATGTTTATCAGCTGTTTGGACTCTCATTCTGACGGCACCCATCCACTGCAATGGATGCACTGGTGAGACAGTGATGGAATGACACATTTCTACATCTTGAATGGCCTGAGAATGACCACATTTTCAACTAATTTTAATTTTTGGGTGAACCATTACCGTACTTTAAGGTATTTCTTCAGTACTTTCTGAGGATAACATCTCTGTCTGTGTCTTGCTCAGTGAGGACTGTCCAGAGAATAAGATCCTGACTGTGGAGTATCCGTGTATGAGAGCTGGAGGTCAGAGAGGTCACTGTCTCAGGTACACATCTAAAAATTAAAATGTATTGTACTAACAACTTATTCATCTGTTAAAGCTGTTTTATGGTTGAATTGAGTTTCGTAATTGATCAACTTTGCAACAGTAACAATTTGAAACAATGTGTAATGTATAAAGTGCTATAGAAATACGTGTGACTTGACTTAAAGAAAGAAAATAGTGTTTGATGTTTGTAGTGAATGTGATTGGGAATCTCAGCAGTTTTCCAGTTCATGGAACCCTGACTTGAATTTGAACTTTCAGCGTGTGGTTAACAGTCCGTAACCAGTCCAAGCACTACTAGTGAGCGTGAGAGCGTTAGTCAGCCGTTTGTGACGTGAATACAGTAAGTGTGTTTGTCTTTATGGATGATCAGAGACTGGAGTGTCATGTGACCTTCATCATGTGAGCTCTCAGGCACAAAGAAATTAAAGGGACATTTCTGAGAGTCATATAACGTTTAGTACATTTGTACTGAATTACAACGACTGCAGAATTTCTGAGTGTGAAACTTGGGATGTGGTCATTAAAACCGTCAGTAAATACATCAGTGCTTTTGCATTTGGTCTCATAACTTTTGGTGTTCCCTCCAAATGTTTTGAATACTTTTGCAAATAAGCAGAAAGTTTTTGTGTGGGAGAAATACATCTGAAATGCAGTTGTTCCTCTCATATTGTCTCTTTAGGTTGTCCATAGTGCTGCAGAAAAAAATATTGCCTTGTTTTCCAATGAAAATATTTAAAAATGCTTAAAAACAGGATAAATTAACTTGAGAATCAGCAATGCATATGATTTTGTGTTTTAAGGATTTTGAGATATTTTATTTGCAAAGCAAGCCAAGACAAAAACATTAAGAAACATTAAGAATTTAGAGACTTTTTTTTGCAGTGAGATATACACTTCCACTCAAAATTTGGGATCCGCTTAAAAGTTTTTAATCATTTTTTTAAAGAATTCTTATTTGCTCGTCAAGGCTGCTTTTACTTGATCAAAAATTTAAAAAAAAAAGTAATATTGTGTAATATTATTACAGTTTAAAATAATGGGGGTTTATATTAATATATTTTAAGATACAATTCATTACAGTGATGCAGCGCTGAATTTTTATTAGCCATTACTTTGATTTTTGGAGAATCATGTGACATGCTGATTAATTATTGTAATTATCAATGTAAAGAGTTTGCAGGAGGTAATTCAGGAAGCTGAAGTGCATTTGTCCAGTATTCATGATCTGTTATGTATGAAACAGAGACTCTTATTTGTTAAGTTTGTATGAGAGTCAGAACTTTTTCACAATCCTGCAGACCGACAAAATGCTGAAATACTGTGGTTTGTGTCTCAATCCTGGTTTAAAAGTTTGAAGAGTAGCCGCCAAACCAGCGCTAGACATTTAAGCATGTCTTAGGTGTTGTTTTCAACTTATTAAGAAATTAAAAGTTAAAAACACAAGACAGAAACAGAGACCACTACATAAACTGGAACACAAAAAAATGATGTTCTGCTACTTAAGGCTCACACATTCTTTAGAAATTGTCAAAAAAAAATCCAATCTGTCCTGTTTATATGCTACATTGCAAAAAATGCTTTTCTTACTTAGATTTTTTGTCTTGTTTCCAGCCAAAATATAGTCAAATTCTCAAATAATGAAGGATTTTCTGAACAAGCAAAAATTATTGTCTTGTTTTTGGAAAATAAGTCAAAATTAAGTACGTTTTTGCATTTTTATGCTTCATTCCCGTTGGGGAATAGAGGTGTGTTAGATCTGTATAAACTGAGGCTGTAGGCTGCTAGCAGGAGATCTGACTGTAAGGAAATGGAGAAAGCGGCTGGTGATCACAGCTACTTTATAGGATCTGCTGGTTTTAAAAGGTGTGACTGAACAACCAACGCTTTGACAAACTCTTCATTGAGACGCTCTGAATTCTTAGGATGAACGTCTGCACACTGATAGTATGATAAATATTGATACTAAATTTCCTCAGAAATCAATACAATTTTAATCTTGAGCTGCAAAAATTATGGAAAAAATAGTCACTCATAAAGTGTTTTTTCAGACTAGTGAAAAGAAAACACCCAAAGACACTGTTAAGTGTTTCTTTTATAGCACTTTATCTATTTGTGTCAATAGATTTCAATTACAATACAGATTTTTAAAGGCAGTTTTCTCAAAATGAGTTTTTCTCCTACACTGAGTCGTAAATCTCCACTTCAGTAGCACTTACACACACCACACTTTACATTTTTATTCCTGTCTATATCCTGAAGGTTTTTACAGAGGGATTTGTTCATATTTAATTTGCTTGATTTTATACATTTTAATCTGCAAAAAATAAAAAAATAAAAAAATAATAATAAATAAATACATTGTTTTCTGTGTGAAAAACAACATTTGACTCTAATATGTCAAAAAAATTAAACAAGAATTTTGAAACAAACTTCCTCCAGTGTTTAGATTTTTGTACTAGAAATGTATGCAAATTAGCGCATATTTCATTAAATAATGGCTCATTTGCATATTTAAACCTAACATTTAAAACAAAAAATGTTTGCAGTTATCAATGTAATCTATCAACTGGGTAAGTAAGGTCATAACTATTAGTTAATTTTTTTACTCTATTCACCTGCGGTGTCTCGCCTTAGTTTGTTTTTTCCCACTGGAAACAAGTACAATTATTTGAGAGTGGGGTATGTAAAATATTCTTAAAACCAGAGTATTTTACTTACCCCACTGGCAGATAATGTTACTCATTTTAAGCAAAATGCACTTAATTTAGTTTTTTCCACCCTGGAAACAAGGGTCATTTATTTAATTGAGATTCATACATCATTTGAAAGCTGAAAAAATAAGCTTTTGTAAGGATAGGACAATATTTGGCTGCTATACAACTATTTGAGAATCTGGAATCTGAGCATGCAAAAAAAAAACAAATATTGAGAAAATCGCTTTTAAAGTTGTCCAAATGAAGTTCCTAGCAATGCATTACTAATTACTAATCAAAAAATAGGTTTTGATATATTGACGGTAGAAAATGTACAAAATATCTTCATGGAACATGATCTTTACTTAATATCCTAATGATTTTTGGCAATTTTTTTACAAACAATACCTGTGCTACTTGTGACTGGTTTTGTGCTCCAGGGTCACAAATTGTGTAATTAATCTAGTAGTTTAATTTTCTGATAAAATTGCTATTTTTCATAGGTTTGCTTGTTAGTAGGGCCGCACAGTTTTGCCAAAAATTGGTGTAATTATATATCAATATGACAATAAAATAGTTCTAATTCTAAATTAAATATTTTTTTATTTAGAATATGTTACCTATTAAATTCTATATTAATTATTGAAGAAAAAAAAAGTAAGATAAAAAATTAGAATTTGAGAAAAATAATCATTTTATTTTACAGAACAGCTGTAAAATGACAAAATTAATGTCTGAATTTCTTCATTTCAAATGTTAAATCACTGAGCTTTTGTTCTGGTGGAGGAGCGCCAATATCTTCTGCTTCTACATGTTTATATTTCTAATGTTAAAATAAAAGAACCAGATCATGAGGATGCAAATGACGCATATGTTTTATATGTTGTTTCATGTATGTTTATTTACATAAATCACAGGTTTTGTGATTTGATAATTGCAGCAGGCCATATTGTGACTTTTATTTTATTTCTATTATTCAGAAATGTTATAATACAGCTCAGAAAGCTGGATTGAGATCTGATTGAGCCATGTGTGTTGAATGAAGAGCAGATTAGTGTGTGTGTGTGTGTGTGTGTGTGTGTGTGTGTGTGTGTGTGTACCTGGTATTCATCACATTGTGGGGACCAAATGTCCCCACAAGGATAGTAATACCAGTAGATTTTGACCTTGTGGGGACATTTCTTAGGTCCCCATGAGGAAACAGGCTTATAAATCATGCACAATGAGTTTTTTTGAGGAAGTAAAAGTGTGCACAATCTCCTGTGAGGGCTAGGTTTAGGTGTAGGGTAGGTGTAGGGCCATAGAAAATACGGTTTGTACAGTATAAAAACCATTACGCCTATGGAATGTCCCCATAAAACATGTAAACCCAACATGTGTGTGTGTGTGTGTGTGTGTGTGTGTGTGTGTGTGTGTGTGTGTGTGTGTGTGTGTGTGTGTGTGTGTGTGTGTGTGTGTGTGTGTGTTGAGAGAGGTCACACTCTTAGGAGCTGCAGAGGTCAGCAGGTCAAAGGTCATAGGAACTGATCTGACATGTTCATGACACAAGCGTCCAGAAGTGTGTGTTTTATTACAGTGATTTGTGTTGGTCTGAAGTAGTAGAATGACGTTGTTGTTGTTGTTGGGTTGTATGTGAACATGTACACGGTAGAATTAAACCATTGTATGAGTTGTGAATGGAGAGATGAAGTGTGGGAAAACAGAAATACAACAGAGGAGGATGATGATGATGACAGGAGAGAAAGAATGATGGATGGAGTGAGGAAGAGAGGAAAGAGCGTCTTGTGTTTTTTCAGACCGAATGTGGGACTAAAGACCTGGGCCAGTGTTTACAAAACATTTTATCTTGGCCCTAAGAGTTCTCCTAAACAGCAGTCAGAGTTTTCTCTTAAAACCTATTAACAAAGCTGCTGAGACACTTTTACTAAGGAATAGAAAGAAGTCTTAAGCTAAGAGTAGGGGCGGAGTTGACCTCATTGCTATGGATGATGTCAGCATGCTCATTAACTATGCACACTGTGATTGGCTGATAGGGGAGGAGTCTCTGTGAGAGATTTAAATTTTGTAGAGCGTTGCCATATTCAAAAAAAAAAAATGTTGCCACATTTAAATAAAGATTTTAAAATGCAGGCCAAGTGTCACTAATTAATCAAGTGTATGTTCAGCTGATTGTCAGCCTTTTACATGTGTGCTTCTCATAAACAATTAGCAGATATGAATATAAACAGCCTTTTAATTAACAGAATAGAATAATCGTGGCTGATAGTAAGACATGTAAACGTAAAAGAAAACCAAACTGGACACAAGAACAGCTGTGACTTCTAGCCCAACTTGTTAATAAAAACAAGGATAGGATCAAAGGAAAATTTGGAGTTGGGATAACTTCCAAAACCCAAAAAAATCGGCAAGTTTTGAGCTACTTTTGGGCCTTAAGATATTTTGTGAATGCGGGCCTTGGTGGACAAACCATTATATTTGCAATTGCATTTAGTGCAGCTAGTAGTGCAGTTTTTTATATCATATCATCATTTTGTATGATTTCAATTTTCTTTCAATAGTTTGTTCCCTTAGGCACTCTTGTTTGGTTTTTCATGATCATTTTCTATGCTTTCTCTGACCTTCAGAAATAATTGATGTGTGTCTGCAGGAGGAAATGCTGTGAAGGCTTCAGGTTTGTGATGGGTCAGTGTGTGCCAGAAAGTAGGTAAAACCTTCAGCTCATTTCTAATATTGTCAAACAACAAATCATTAAGCATCTCTAAATAGCTTTTTTATTTTTTGCATGATAAGCCTGTTTTAGATGCCTTAATATTTTTGAAAGAAATCTCTTTTGCTCATCAAGGCTGCGTTTATTTGATCGAAAATACAGTAGAAATTATGGAATATTATTACAATTTAATATAGCCGTTTTCTTTGTGAATATCTGTTAAATTGTAATTTATTTCTGTGCTCAAGAATTTTCTGCATCATTACTCCAGTCTTCAGTGTCACATGATTTTTCAGAAATCCTTCTAATATGCTGATTTGCTGCTTAGAAGTTTTAGGTATTATTATTTATTTTATTCAAGGACACATTTAATTGATCAAAGACACACTGCAAAAAATGCTTTGCTTACGTAGATTTTTTTGTTTCCAGCCAAAGTATCTAAAAATTCTTAAATCAAGAAGGACCTTCTAGAAAGTAAAAATAATTAGTAACACTTTACAATAAGGTTCATTAGTTAAACATTAGTTAATGTAACATGAACTAACCATGAGCAATACATTTGTTATTTACTAATCTTCATTAACGTTAGTTAACGAAAATACATGTTAGTTCACACTGCATTAACTAATGTTAACAAGATTTTAATAACGTATTAGTAAAAGTTGAAATTAACATTAAGTAAGGAATAATTGACGACGGGCCGTAGAATTCTTAGAAAATAATGCACACCCGAGGTGGTGATGCGGTCACGACGCGAAGCGGAGTGGCCGTTACAGCTCGGGTGTGCATTATTTTCGTAGAATTCTACGACCCGAAGTCAATTAT